>NC_087230.1:865029-956499 GCF_034640455.1 Diachasmimorpha longicaudata | reverse complement strand
TCACGTGTGATATCTCTCTCTCTCTCTCTCTCTCTCCTCTCTCTCTCTCTCTCTCTCTCTCTCTCTCTCTCTCTCTCTCTCTCTCTCTCTCTCTCTCTCTCTCCTCTCTCTCTCTCTCTCTCTCTCTCTCTCTCTCTCTCTCTCTCTCTCTCTCTCTCTCTCTCTCTCTCTCTCTCTCTCTCTCTCTCTCTCTCTTATGGAGAAGGTTGTGTCGATGATTCAAGTGTTCGCGGATGGTTTCGATGCTTCAAAAGTGGTGATTTCGACGTGGAAGACAAGGAGCGTTCCGGGCGGCCGCAAATCTTTGAAGATCAAGAATTGGCAACTTTGCTTGATGAAAATTCGTGTCAAACGCAAGAAGAACTTGCTGAAGCATTGGGAGTTGACCGAACAACCATTTCCAAGCGTTTGAAAGCCATGGGAATGATCCAAAAGCAAGGAAATTGGGTGCCGTACGAACTGAAGCTGAGAGACGTCGAACGGCGTTTTTTCACTTGCGAACAGCTGCTTCAGCGACATAAAAGAAAGGGTTTTCTGCATCGTATCGTGACTGGCGATGAAAAGTGGATCCGTTACGATAATCCGAAGCGAAGAAAATCATGGGGACTACCCGGCCACGCATCATCATCGACGGCCAAGCCAAATATTCATGGCGCCAAGCTCATGCTCTGTATATGGTGGGACCAGCTAGGTGTGGTTTACTATGAGCTTCTGAAACCGAATGAAAGGATCCAGGCGAGGTCTATCGACGACAATTGATGCGTTTGAGCCGCGCACTGTGAGAAAAACGGCCACAATACTCCGACAGGCACGACAAAGTTATTTTACAACATAACAATGCTCGCCCACATGTTGCACAGCCGGTGAAATCATACTTAGAAACGCTCAAATGGGAAGTCCTACCCCACCCGCCGTATAGTCCAGACATTGCTCCTTCTGATTACCATCTCTTCAAATCGACGACCCATGGCCTGGCTGAACAGCACTTCCATTCCTACGAGGAAGCCAAAAATGGGTGGATGACTGGATAGAGGCCAAACCGATCGAATTTTTTCGCAACGGGATTCGTATGTTGCCAGAAAGATGGGAAAAAGTTGTAGCTAGCGATGGCCAATACTTTCAATAATTCATTTGTAACCATTTTTTCACAATAAAGACTCAAAATTTGAAGAAAACGGGAAAGACTTATTCACACACCTTATAAATATTTTCTTTTTCATTTATTTTCCTGAGTTTTAAAATAGAAAATAGACTTAGAAAAAACAAAATTTAAAAAAAAGAAAAAAAATATTTAAACATTTAAAAAAAAAAAAAATCTTTATTTTAGGTTTAAGTTTTTTGAAATAAATTATTTTTTTCAAATAAATATTTCCTTTTTTCATTTATTTGTTGAGCCCATATAATTTATTTCCTTTAGTTTTAAGTTTAAATATTAAGAAAAAACGTCCAGACTGAGTTAGCTTCCAGACTGAGTTAGCTGCCCTAAGAGCCTGCGCCAGGATGATCCTGGAGAGAGGGGACAAGGGCAAAAAGATCTTCATCTACTCAGATAGCAAGCGCGCGCTGAGGGCAATACTCAGGTATGAGTGTTGTTCTAAGCTGGTGAGTGAATGCGTCGAGCTGATGGAGGAAATTGCCGTAAATGATCGGCTCGAGGTGGCCTGGATTCCGGGCCACGCTGGCATCAAAGGCAACGAAAAAGCCGATGAGCTAGCAAAGAACGGTAGTTGCAGGGGCTTTCAGGGGGAGGTGGAGCACGTAGGCGTGCACACCGATTTTGTGAAGGACCTGGTCAAGGAACGTGCGGATAGGAGGATCGTGGAGAGATGGGACTCGGAGACGGGTGCCAGGCACACGAAATCCCTCCTAGGAGAACCCACCAGGAAGATGGAAGAGACCCTGTTGGGCCTAAACAGGGTTAAGCTCCGTACTATAGTGGGGCTTATCACTGGACACTGGCCCCTGGCTCTGTACTTATCAAGGATAGGCAAGGGGACTGACCCCCTATGCAAAAGATGCGGGCTGACAAAGGAGGATCCTCTTCACCTATGCACATGATGCAGCGGACTCGATGAAGCCAGATGGAATGTCTTCGGGTCTACTTGCATAGATATACGTGTCGACAGGGACGGGATCAAGGGGCTCTATGAGTTAGCTCGTAGGGCACAGATACTCGATACCAGCGACTAGACGGCTGCCTGAGGGCAGGGTGTAAAATGGCCGAGAGGCTGATTGCACCTCCGGACAGGACCGTCTAAATATGATAAGTGATAAGTGATAAGAAAAAAAGTATTTTAGATTTAATTTTATTATTATTATTACGAAAAGAATGTAGTTTAGTTTTAAGTTTTTTTAATTAAACATTTTTTCAATAAACATATGATGTCCTTCTTGTTAAACATTTCGTCCTTTTAATTTTAAATTATTATTAAATAGGAATTGGGTGGGGAATAAACTCAAAGGGAATCTTTTTTTTCTAGTTTTTATTTATTGATTCATTATTTTTCTTTATATAACATACATTTTTCTTACAGCTAATTTTCATTTTTGCGGGCCGCGGGTTTTTGAAACTTCGTATTTCAATTCGAAATACGAACGGCTAAAAACCCGCCAGTCAAAGCTGACGGTGGCGCCCCCTTAGAATCGGTAACCCCTCACAGAAACGTAGATTCCCAGAATTCCACAGTGTCGGTAAAAACGTTGGGCCGCCTCCTGACACCAGGAGGCTCTGCGCAAATGTAAACACTGTAGGGCCCATTTTTTAAATAATGAATATCTAGTGAACAAATAAAGTTAAAAATATGGAAGTTGGATATTAATTATCAACAAACGATTCCCTATACATTGATAATAACTATTCGACTCTACAAATAAATATTGATCGAGTGTCGGGATAACCCCTACTCTTTAAAATGTTTAATTAATTATTAAATAATGAAGACCTACAAACGTTTTTCGTGCATAACAATATTATACAAAACTACTACCATCAATCTAAATGCATAAAATACGCAATTTATAAATAAACAATGCGCACCAACTAGCAGCGGTTAAATCCCGGTTTTTTGAAACCATAAGGCAGAGTCGCAAAACCATCAAGCCGCCGTTTTGGGCCTGTCGCACGTACGATCTTACTCTCAGGTTTCGTGATGACGTCATGATACACTGTCCGACGAATACCATGATAGTCGATCTGGTAGGGATCTGCTTTATCGACAACGTGCGCGCGAATCGAGTCGTAATGAATTTGTTTACGCGATTCATAATTCAGTCTAACCCCTTTCATTTTACTAACTTCCGCGATACTGCCGTCCGGTTTTTTTACGCGATAAGTGTAAAATTTAGGCCCCCCAGAGACAAAAGAAGTAATGAAACTTCCTTCTCCGTAGCCCTCTACCTCGTCGGTCAAATCCCCTAGAAAATTCCCTAGCGATAATTGATTTGATCCATCGCTGACGTAAATTACGGAATCTGTATCATAATATAAAACACGTTCTTGTTGTTTTTCTAGATAAGAATGTAACTTTAGACGCGCGTGAGCGGTTGTATAAGCCGCAATAACGACATTAGCCTTAGTGGACATTTCCGCGGCTTCGTTTAAATGTTTCCAGGAGATGAAGAGAGTGTCGTTATCGACAGGAACAAGTCCTGTTACTTCAATTTCAGGATTAAACATTATATTTGCAAATTCCTCGTGTGTTCGAATAATAGCTTTTTTTGTCAAGTTTTCCCTCTCCCCAAATTTACCCCAGAGACAGTTTAAAAAAAGTTTTGCTACTGCTCTTAATCCGGCATTCTTTTG
This sequence comes from Diachasmimorpha longicaudata, assembly GCF_034640455.1. Taxonomy (NCBI): domain Eukaryota; kingdom Metazoa; phylum Arthropoda; class Insecta; order Hymenoptera; family Braconidae; genus Diachasmimorpha; species Diachasmimorpha longicaudata. Next base: position 952,697 of record NC_087230.1, on the reverse strand, counting down.
AATTTTATCTTTGTCAAGTTTTATACCTTCTCGCGCCTCATATTCAGCAATATGTCTATTCTTTGTGTGGGGTTGAGCAGGTGGTTGAATAAGATGCACGCCAGTGTGATGGTCGAATATTTTATTTCCTCTTCCAAGATACAGCGAGTGGTATGTCCAAGGTAGATCGGGGAGTAGTGCATCCGAGGTAGGTTAAGGAACAACTGTGGAGTGAGGAAAAGTGTGCGGAAAAGTGTGGGCGCGCGCATGTTGGGAAACAGGAGAGGGGATGCCAGGGATCTCGGCTGTGATTGGCTCGGCATCGTATTCTCGACACGTGACGTCGTGATGCCGGCCAAGTGCACAGGAAGGTTGGGTTTTTCCTGGGACAGGTCTGGGGTGTTCCCCGGATTTATATTGTAGGGATGGCGACGGTCGGATAGGTAATTTAGGCTAAGTGTTTTTAGGAGTCCTGTCTAGGAAGTCTAGACAGGATTGGGGAATGCCAGGGTGTAGTGGTGACATAGTCACTACATTTGCTTCATCATCTACACACTCAGCAGGCCAATCGGAAGCCTCTTGTTGTATTTTCAAAAAAGTGTTAATGTATTCGGGAAATAATCCGCCTGTTCGCGTCACAGGATTATAACGCGTAGTTCTCTTATACTCCCACAGCTCACTGATTTCTAATATTTTATACCCCATTTCTACGGCTTTACGAAGTTCTGGAGCCACCCAAGTTCCCAAAAATTCGCGATCATCGGGATCATCATGAGGGCAATTGTCTTGTACAAGATCATCGCAGCATGATCGACAGAGAGGGAACAGTAACTTTCCATGAGCTTTTACTGGTAAAACAGGGTGAAATAATTGACGAGGGGGTAAAACGCGACATTTCACAAGACCTTCTATCCGCGAAATATTAATATTAGTGCATATAAGCTGACAATCACGCCCCACATGGACAGTGGGATGTCCAATCGGGAAAATTCCTGTCTTTAAAACGTATGCGTATAACGAACAAACGTCAACATAGCAAATTTTTTCATTATCTTTTACATCATAATGTGTTACGGTATTTTCTGTTGGTCCCCCGAAAAATGCATCGCGTGGATCCAGGGCTATAAACATCTGCTGATCTACGTTTTCTCCAAAATTCGCCAACGCACGATCTGTCTTTTTTTCACGAATAAAATCGCATTCCCTCATTTCAACGACTTAATAACCCGAGTGTCGCAATTCCCGTGTAATCGCCCCTGTTCTTTCATATCGACTCTCTAGTGTATCCTTGTGACTTAACTCTTTATCTCTATTGAATTTGAAACACCGTGGGCATCCGTACCAATAACATCCGTGGAACTGATAGTCATATTTCTTATTATTATTCGCAGTATCCTCCCAAAAACCATCTAGACGCAGGCCTGATGATGTTCTCTGCGCACGAGTTCGTCCAGCATGTATTATTCGATGATTCTCGGAATGGTCGCACCACAAGAGCCATTCAATTGCGATTTTCGACTGCGCTTTCCCTAATCGATATCCTCCCTGAGGTATAATGCCTATCTGCTTGTCTTTTAAGAAATTTGTTTGAAAAATACGTATGCATGTAGAAGCAATCGTTACACACTCTGTAAAAGGACAGATATTTCCAGCATTCATAATCAGTTTTCGAAATTCAACACAGGCTCGTCTCAAAATTGTAACATCAAGCCTGCAATAATGAAGAATTTCTTTACGAAAATCAAATTCATAATTTTCTTCGACGCGGTCATTATACCACGATAAGAATTTTTCACGATCTTGTACACCCATAGTGTCAATACCGTAATATTTTGTATCAGGTATAGGCCCTACGTAGTTTTGATTGTCTTTTGTATTGAAAAAATGTGGAAAATAGCCTTTCGCTATATTCCCCAATCCAAAAGCTTTCGGTAAACTTGCAAGAGCCATGTGAAAATAGTTTAAACTATCTATAATTTATTATCCCCAAAATCCATCAAGATAATGTTTGTTCCGTTAATTATTGCTTTAATTTGGCTGTTAATGCGTTTCATGACGTCTCTCAAAACGAATTGTGAATCATAGCCTTTCGCGTTATGTGCAATCCAAACTACTTTTTTGTACGTCTTACCCATCGACGTGATGTAATCAACAAATCCTCGCACAGGATCCTCACCATCGAAAACATTTTCCCGATGTTTACAAACGCCACATAGATTTCCGTGATTATCGTTGGCGTTCACAATGTCATCGTCGTTCATATCTGCACAACGATCACACACAGTTTGTGCAACACAAAGATTAGGAACGTGTACGTTGACGTCAGTAGTTCCTTGTAGAAGCTCATCCGGTCTGGTTTCAAAGTCGTAGAAAACAAACGGCAATCGTTTCAAAGTCAATTTTTTCTTGCTCTTTAAGGTGGGCATATAGCAGAGATGAGAAATATCTTCGTCCTTTTGACGTACGTTGCAATAATATTTATGACATACATGATTCTGAGTTTTGCGATGATCAATTTTCGTATTACATTGTCCACACAATTTTATGTAGCCACAGACGGTGGGTTTATTTCCGCTGAAAGATCCTGGCTTCTTATGTTGATCGAAGCACAATTGGCCGTGAAACTCTCGATTACAATCGTCACACACTATTTTATCAACAATGGTAGAGTCGCACGGAGGATTCTTCAAACACCTATCACAAGTCTTATCACAAACAGGTCTTTGCGTAGTGTAAGGTTTGTTACAATGCTAGCAATAATACTTCACGCCAAAGAATGAAGGTAAATTTTGGATTGGCTCATAGTGGTTCTCTTCTGGATAATACACAATCGGTAAGGTATATCGGACGGCCATCTTTCTGCTAATCAATTCAGGTGTACCATCGTAGAGTACAGGGCGATCTTTTCCGTTTCTCATCAGGGAATAAACCTTGATAAGGCATCCTTCTTCAGCCAAGTATCGCTGATATTGAGCAACTTCCTGTAGACCACAGCCCTCGTCAGGAGCAATGACTCCTGCCCTTTGAGTTAGTCTTTTGGCCTCCTCACGTTGCATTCTTCCCTTGCATTGCCGTATGGCCTGCCATACCTCGTGGATCTTGCCCTTATCCGCTCTGGTTTTCAATTTTTCTGCATGTGCTTTGGCCACAACAAGTGATCGGGCTAGACACAAGCCATCTTCATTGGAAATATGAAGGAGACATTTTCTACTAAGTCCTCTTTTCATGTCGTTTTCAAGAAAACCTTGACCTACCGGGGCTTCAGCCACGTGAAGTTTGATCCAAAACGTATCGGCCCATCCGAAACCGTTTGCGCTCTGCGCGATAGAGCTGACAAGATTCCATAGATCTTGAAACTCATCTTCTTTGATCGCACGTGGACTTATCCAGGCATTGTCTCTTTGCATATTTGCACAATTGAATGTAAGGCACATTCGATTCATACCACGTCTTCCAGCCTCAATAATTTTATTATAGACATCACGAAAAGCTTCTTCAACCCAGTCGGCAGAGTCACGACTTTCAGGTAAAGGGTTGATTGCAAACTCCATCACATGTGTGTCGAGTTTGGAACGTGGAAGTCTCTGACGTGATCGTCGTATTGTCCTTAAGGCCGGCAATAGATTTTCAATCTCTTCTTCGCGGCCATTTTGTTGATCTGCAATCGAGTTTAGTATTTTTCAATAGAAAAATATGCCTAAAATTTTTTCTCGGTATTATAAACGGTATGAAGCCAGATACTTACCATTCTGTTGATCTAGTAAATCTAGATTAAACTCTTCAACAGCTTCCAAAGCCTTAGGGTCACTCACCACATTTTCACCACCACCACATTGAATATCAAAGAGCTCAGAATTGTAATTTTCGAATAAATCTCCATCAAAATTATTTTCAATGGCAAAATCACCGTATAACTCAAGATCAAAATTATTTATCCAATCAAAATCTCCCTGTGGAGGTGCAGTATTTTCTTCGGAAGGATCACTGGGCCCCGCTAAATCGTTTGGGTCCGACATTGTGAATGTCCATTAGACGACTGCAGCTAGTGCGAGAAAATTCGGTCTATATTGGGAAAAGTCAGGGATTTTACTATTGGCGCCACAGGGGGGCAACTGCACTTCTTCACCTTTTTTACCTGCCCCCGCCTACGCGCCTTGTCCTTGCCCTAGCCATAGGCAAGCCCACTTGACCCCAATACACGTGCATTACGTCACGCCCCCTCTAGCATTTTCAAATCCATATTTTCCGATATCGTAAAATTGTATAAAATGATGAGATTTTGGGCATAATTAATCAGACGGCGATATGGACACGAGGTGGAAACATCCCTTCACTGAAATGATTTGCGGCCCCACGGGCTGTGGAAAAACATTGTTTGTTAAAAGGTTTTTGAAAGAAATTAAACAAATGTGACATACACAAATTGAAAAAGTGATCTTTTATTACGCTGAGTGGCAGAATGGATATTCGGATTATGATAACAATCTTGTCGAATTTCGTGAAGGCCTACCAAGATCTGGAGATTTTGATGATAATAAGCCAAAATTGGTTGTCGTGGACGATTTGATGCGGGAATCTTCGAATAGTGCAATAGTTGATTTATTTACAAAAGGAAGCCATCATAAAAATCTCAGTGTAATGTTTCTATCTCAAAATTTATTCCACCAAGGAAAAGGACAGAGAGATATTTCATTGACTACAAATTACATCGTCGTATTTAAAAATCCCAGAGATCGTGCACAAATTGCGCATTTGGCCCGTCAAATATATCCAGAAGATCCAAAATTTCTGCAAGAAGCGTATTTTGATGCAACTTCGGCCGCTCATGGCTACTTGTTGCTAGATTTGAAACAATCGACTCCTGAAAACTGTAGGTTTCGTACAAATGTATTCCCCAGCGATCCACATCATTATGTTTATATTCCGCGGAAGGATCGTAATATAAAAGGAGGAGGTGCATCACGGAGTGTACCAGTCGTTCATGTGTGATGGCAACGAGAAGTCGTTCTGAAAGCGGCTCTGTTCGCAAGTCGCTTGGAGAAAAGAATACAGCCTTATTACATGCTCTCATCTACGCACCACCCAGGCTACGGCGAGTAATAATACAACACGCTAATAAAGATTTAATTCGCTGCATTTGCGAGTGTGCTTTAAATTTGTTACACGGAAATATTCCTTTGAAAAATTGCGAGAAATCAAAATTGTGCAAACATAAAAAACTACTGAGAAAACTCGCCGATAAAAAACAAAGTTTAAGTAGCAAGAAAAAAATCATTAATCAGAAAGGTGGTTCAATTTTACCGATGCTATTGGGTCCTCTGATAAGCGCACTTATCTCAGCCATTGTATAAGGATGGAACATGCACGTAAAATGATTCTTGTACCAGAGGACAGTGTGGAGCGTCTAAAAAAAAAAATTCCTCACATGTTGATGCTCACCATGTTTTAACTGAATTGGCTAAAGAAATTCAGCCATCAGCCCAAACTGCAGGCACTGTTACAAGTAGGGTAGATACCCAGCTATTGGAAATTTTAAATTCGAAAAGCCCAAGAGACGATCATGAAAAATGGAAGCTGTATAACGACGTTCTGAGGCGATATTTGTTTTATACAGAACAGAATAAAACGCCGGTGTTAGAAACGGAGACCCCCGTCGAAACTGAAACCACTGAACGATATGATCCAAAAGCTATTGTTGCTACTGTACCTAAAGTATATCAGCGAAAAGCTGCGGGTATACTAGAATACATTGACGCCATCGACACTGCTAACAGACTCAAATGGAATTCCAAAGGACAGGTGACTTTGGATGGGCAAACATTTCCTGGTGTTAATATTGTGGATCTCATACAAGATGTTGTCAGAGCACGGAAAACATATTCAGCTAAAGGATGGGAACATTTTGCCGTTTATCTCCAAAGCCTGAACACCCCTCGGGAGTTTCTGGGTAATCCCAAGGTTCATCAGCCTTCACCAGCATCGCCAGACATTAGGAATCGAAGAGAACCTGAAATTTCAGAGGACGAGAGTTCTGTAGACGAAGGTAGAAGAAGGAAAAGCTATAGATCACGCACTCCTCCTGTACATCGCCCCGTAAAAACTCGAAAAAACCACGGCTTATTTCTCCCTACACTGCGAAAACCGACAAAGTTACATCATGGCTTCCGTTTTGAACAATGAAAAACTCTCGAGGACATATTTTAACCTTCCAGAGCCTGAGGCATACACAGGGGCTCGAAATATTTTGTCAAAACATAAGAAAGAAATACCTGAAAGTGAAATAAAAAATTGGCTTAATGCTCAGAACACTTATACTCTTCATAAACCCATTAAGCGTAAATTCCCACGTCTTCATTATACAGTAACCAACATTGATGATGTGTGGGAGGCAGACCTAGTTGAATTGAGATCATTAAAAACATATAATGATGGGATTTCATATTTGCTTGTAGTTATTGATGTCTTGAGTAAGTTTGCCTGGGTAGAACCATTGAAAGACAAATCAGCATCACAGGTTCTTGTAGCTTTCAAGCGTATAATGGATACGAATGGAGGTCGCGATCCTGTTTCTATACAAACGGACAAGGGAAAAGAATTTATGGCCAGCAGTGTCCAAAAATTTCTGTCTGATAAGAAAATCAAATTTCGTGTTGCACGTAATCCCGACATAAAAGCTGCAGTTTTGGAGCGCTTCAATCGGACATTGAAGGAACGTATGTGGCGCTACTTTACACATAGTCGAACATATAAGTATACAGATGTTTTGAAACAAATTGTCGAGTCTTACAACAACGCGCGACATTCTCCAATAAAGATGGCGCCTGCGGCTGTGACGATGGATAATGCACCATACCTATGGCGTAATATACAAAGTCGATTCAAGACGGAGAAACCACGTAAAGAATCCTTTAAATATAAAGTCGGCGACTATGTACGCATCAGTCGAACGAAAGGCATCTTTGAGAAAGGATATGAAACTAATTGGAGTAAAGAAATATTCAAAATAACGAAAGCTGTTTTCAAGCAATCATTGCCGATATACGAGTTGATGGATTTCGCTGACGAACCAAATGAGGGATTTTTCTACGAACCAGAATTGGTGCTTGTCAATAAACCAACGGACAAGGACGAGTTCATAGTCGAACGTGTCATACGCTCTAAGGGAAAAGGAAAAAATAAGCAGATTCTTGTTCATTGGGAGGGATATCCTGATAAGTTTGATTCTTGGATACCAACGGCAGAACTGCATGCAATTGGGAAAAAATGAAGAGAAACGAATTTTATATGGTGCTCCCCAGTAACAGCAGCATGAGCTATCATCCTGATAATACAGCCTCGAAATTCACAACCTTGCTTCCAAAACAAGTTGAACTGGAAGGAGAATGGGTAGTGGGTCTGAGTGAAATACAATTTCCTTGCAATTTTTTATATATACGTGATCGAAAAGATGCTTCAATCAATTTCGTTAGTAATGTAATCTCCAATAAGAGTAAGGTAAACGCACTACAAACATTTTTTCTACCTACTGCAGTTTTCAAAGATATAACAGATTTTGTGGGGTTCATGAATACTTTTCCGCCTTTGAGTGCTCATATCCGATTTGAATATTCGACTCAACAAGGTTTTGTGAAAATTGTAAAACACTGCAACACCAGAAACTGCACTAGCACAGTTCGTGCAATAGACTTTTCCGATAAAGTAGCCGATATGTTGGGGTTTGAGAGACGTGTGCAGAACCTCACAAGCGCCAGGCCCTATTGCGAAGGATCTTTACCAGCAAGTTTGGCCAGAGGCTTGCCTGCGAATTTGTTCATCTACAGCGATATTTGTGTACCCTCCGTAACAGGTGAGGTGCAGTCATCTCTGTTACGAGTGGTACCATTCAGCGTTTCTACGTATACCTATGGGTCCATACACTGTACTACGTTTTCCACTCCTCATTATATTCCATTGATGAGGTATTCATTTCGCACAATTAAAATAGATATAAGATGCAATCAGGGTGATATGATTCCATTCGAGTATGGTCCTTTGAACGTGACACTTCATTTCAAGAGGATTGATTGACTAAAAAATGAGTCCCTACATTACATATTACGCAAACCAAGCTGGTAGAGGAACAGTGGATCGATATAGTGATTTTGGAAGGGTATTCGTTGGAAGTCCTTATCAAAGAGGACATGGCATTGGTGCTTTCCTTGGGGGTCTTTTTCGGCGCATTCTGCCCTATCTGGGAAGCGCAGCCAGAGCGCCCGGTAAAGAAGCTCTCAATGCGGGTATTAACGTTGTTGGGGATGTAGTGACAAATGGCAAGCCTTTAAAGGTGGCGCTGGAAGACCGATTAGCCGAGTCTGGATTGAAATTGAAAAGGAGGGCCCAGGACAAAATTGGGACCATGATGCGTGGTTCAGGATATAAGAGGAAGCGTAAACGCCTCGCCTCTCATAAGCTCACTGGCCGCGGATCTGCCAAGACATCCAAAACTCGGAAGAATAAAAAGAAGAGACCCGTTGCAAACAAAAAAAGCAAGAAAGTGAAAAAAGTAACGAGACATAAATCAAAGCGGAAGACTCGTGATTTGTACGATATTTTCAACTAATTATCATGTCGTTTCTACATTCGCACTCTTCTGAGTGTGTTGGAATTCCTGGAAGCCGACAGGATTCCATTACTAACACTAATGCCTGCTCACCGTCAGGCAAAATCATAACAACCCAGTTGTTACTAAGGGCCTATTTCACATTTTTTGGGTGATGGGGCGCCACTTTCTGGACCGCTCTCAGCCATCCGGCATAAGGGGGATGCCCCACCACCGACCTCGACGCCCCTCGAAATCGTCCGATCGAGCGATCGGGCAGCCTCACTCGCTTCCGGATTATCGTGTTAGTAACACGTGGTTATTAAGTACCGCTCAATTATCTAAATCGATCTTTCTAGACCGCTCGAACTATTGTTACTCGTCATATCCGCCAAACGGCTCATCGGGTTTTCTTATAATTAGTTATAATAACGGACCGCTCTTCAACATATGATTAGATATTATTAAGACTGACGAATTGTGTTTGTTAATAAATCAAGGTGACACGTGCAGTGTAATTCATCTCTCTTTATTTTTTTGGGATTGCTCATACCCCCACACACCACCCGATCCCCTCCGATCCAGAAGCTCTCCTTTTCAACATTTTTTGGTCCTTCGAGCCGGATCGGAGGAACATTTTTTTGTTAATCGGTGAAATTGTGCGAGTGTGTGAGTGGGAAAAATCGGCTCAGCGCGGGAAGCATAGCGGCATTGGCAGTGCCGCCCCACCATCAACGAGGGCCCGCCCCTGCCGTCCGACAGTGTCGCATCAACCACGCCGAGCGCCACCGGCACTTGATAGTGCCGTCTCACCACATCCAGGGCCCGCTCCTATCATTCAACAGTGCTGACCCTCCATCATCGAGGGCCCGCTCCTGCCGTTCGCTCATAGAGATCCGCTCATCTGGAGTACTTTTCCGGATCGTCGTCATCAAAACCACGTTCTGGTAATTTTTTTGGGAATTCTTCCCATCGGCAACGCTCTTTCAACAGGTATTTTCAACCTTTTTCTTTTTGATCCGTCCGGCATCAATCACGTCCAAGGTGTTATTATTTTTTGCGGAGGTTCTTTTCCTTTAACTGGTTTTTTCTTGGGTTTGTTTTTGGATTTCGGACGCGCTCTATACCCATCAGCTCGACCGTCTGGGGTACCAATGGTCACGTACACCTACGGGGATGGGGTAACTACTGTGAAGACCTCTGAGCCAAGGCCTTCAACACCTGCGGAATGAAGGTCATCCGGACAGATTGCCGTTTCGTGCTCAGCTCGTCAGCTCGATTCTGGAATTCCTGGTTGCCGTCCTGGGGTACTTCTGGCCACGAGTCTAGCTTATCTCGTGTGTCCAGATGGGGCCGCTCACCGCATTCGTCTGCTCATCGACCCAGGATCAGAAATATCTCTTATTGGGGACCAGATTGTGCGTCGTCTGGGACTTACTAGGTCCAAGACTTCACTACTCATTTCCGGAATCGGAAACTCGGCATCTGGGCCGGCACTAGGCAAGGTACCGCTCACTATACAGTCCACTCATTCTTCATTTCAGCTGAGAGTCACGGCTTATGCTCTCAGCCAGCTCACCACGTCGTTACCGACGTTTACACCCGGACAGCTCAAGTGGGATCATCTTGAAGGGTTACAACTCGCTGATCCCAGCTTCCTAGCACCAGCACCAATTGACGTCTTACTTGGTGCTGACGTCTACGGTCAGCTCATCCTGCCAGAGGTCATCACGCATGACCCAGGTTCACCATCGGCTCAGCTCACTCGACTCGGATGGGTCATCTTCGGGCCCACTGAAAGTGTTGCGTTAGCTCACACAGCCACAGCTCACCTTGCGGTATCCAATGAGGACCTCGATGGCTTACTCACCAGGTTCTGGGTCCAGGAAGAGGTTCCTGAGACTTCAGAGGTACAGCTCACCGACGAGGAAGCTCAATGCGAGGAACACTTTCGGCGGACACACACCAGGGACTGCTCCGGACGATATATTGTCCGGTTACCGCTCAAGGCCCCCCCCTCAGTGCTTGGGGATTCACGAGCGTCCGCGCTCGCATGCCTTCACCAACTGCTCAGGAAGTTCTCCCGTGATGAGGAATACCATCAACTCTATACAGACTTCCTCAAGGAATATGAAGCCCTTGGCCATATGCGCCGGGTCTCTGGACAGCACACTCAGACAGCTCATCGACAGCGACTGGGGGAGTGCACAGCTCTCGGGACGACCTTAGCACATGAAGCTCCGGCTTCAGGAGGGTTGAGGGTCCCGAATAGCTCGTACTCCGCTCAGGCTGTCACTTCTCCGGAATATTTCTTTCCTCACCACGGTGTCGTCCGAACCAGCAGCGAGACGACGAAGCTCAGAGTCGTGTTCAACGGCTCCCATAAGACCAGCTCGGGGCAGACGCTCAACGAGATTATGCATACTGGAGCCAAACTCCAGAGAGACATTGCTGATGTACTGCTCTTCACTCGACGGCATAAGCTCATCTTCATGACGGACATCATCAAGATGTTCCGCCAAATCGGAGTACATCAGGATGATTGGCCGCTCTAACAGATACTTTGGGCCGATGCAAATGGGGACGTCACCACATATCAGCTCACCACCGTCACGTATGGAACTAGATCCGCTCCATTCCTTTCCATACGTGTCTTGAACCAGCTCGTGGAGGACGAGGGCAGTAACTATCCTCTCGCCGTGGAACCGCTCACGAAAGGACGATATGTGGATGATATTTGCGGAGGTGCTGACTCGGAGGAGGAGTTACTCAAGACCGCTCATCACGTGACTCAGCTTTGCCAATCAGGCGGCTTTCCATTGGCAAAATGGCACTCCAACAGTGCAGGTCTGCTCAGCACACTCAGGTTGGACAGCACCTCCCACGATCAAAAGGTGATCGAGGACTCGATCACCAAGATCTTAGGAGTCTCATGGCACCCAGGCACGGACAGCTTCACGTTCTCCATCGCTCGGCCTGAAACCAACTCCATCTCAAAACGAATCATTCTGTCGGAAACCGCTCAGCTCTTCGACCCACTTGGCTTCCTCGCGCCAGTGGTGGTACGAGCGAAAATACTACTACAGGCGCTCTGGATAGAGAAACTGGGATGGGACGACCCAGTTTCCCCGACAACAGCACATCGATGGCGACAGTTTAGGGATGAGCTCAACCAGTTGTCGGATGTCACCGTGCCACGATGGCTTGGACTGCTCAAGGGCTTCGACGTGGAAGTCCATGGATTTTCCGACGCATCCCAGGTGGCTATGGCAGCTGTCATTTACCTGAAGGTTCCGCACCTACCTGGAAATGGTATAACGCTCGTCTGCTCCAAGACTAAAGTAGCCCCGCTCAAACGGCTGACCATCCCACGCCTGGAGCTTACGGCTGCCCTGCTCCTAGCCAAGCTCATACGTTACGTTCAGGATCAGCTCAACCTCAGAGCTGCGCCCACCTACCTCTGGACGGATTCCTCCGTAACGCTCACATGGATCAGCTCCCACCCATCACGATGGAAAGAATTTGTGAGGAATCGTGTCGCTCTTATCCAAGAGCTAACTCAGCCAAGTCACTGGAGGCTGGTTCCTGGCAAGGAGAATCCAGCAGATTGTGCTTCTCGAGGTCTCACCGCTCAACAGTTAGCAGCACATAAGCTGTGGTGGACAGGCCCACCTTGGCTACAACAGGACAGCTTATCTTGGCCAACTCACGTTCTAGAAAGGGACCTCAATGTGGACCTCGAAGAGAAACCGGGGCAGATTTACTACGGCGCCGCTCAGCAAATAGCTATCTGGGATCTCATCGATAGGTTCTCTTCATTCAACCGACTACTTCGGATCACCGCGATCTGCTCAAGGTTCATCGCTCGGCTTAGGAGGGTTCCTAATACGTCACTCCATTATGCGCTCACGCTCAGCGAACTGGAAGACGCACGGCTCCTTTGGATCAAGCTCACCCAGACAGCTCATTTCAGGGAGGAACTACGGATCATCTCTCGCAGGGAGAAATTCACCAGGTCCCATCCGCTCACCAAGCTCACCCCGTTTATCGACCGTCAAGGGATCCTGCGTGTTGGTGGACGGCTCAGGTTCGCTCAGCTCGACCCCGAGAGCAAAAATCAAGCTATCATCCCAAAGGAATCGCAACTAGCTCGCTTGCTGATAAGCCAAGCTCACCTAAGGACACTTCACGGCGGGACACAGCTCACTCTTCGTCAGCTCAGGACAGCTTACTGCATCCTCGGAGGCCGAGCTCCAGTACGCTCCTTCATTCTTAAATGCGTGAAGTGCGCTCGACAACGTGGGATACGTGCTCAACAGCTCATGGGACAGCTGCCACCAGCCCCACTCACCCCCGCTCGCGCCTTCCTCAACACGGGGGTTGATTACGCCGGCCCCATATCGCTCCGGTCATGGAAGGGACGGGGCCACAAGTCATACAAGGGCTGGTTGGCTATCTTTGTCTGTATGACCACCTCAGCCGTGCATCTCGAGGTAGTATCAGACTACTCAGCTGATGCATTCCTAGCGGCATACAGACGTTTCTCCAGTCGGCGCGGGATCGCTCACACCTTATTCAGCGACTGCGGTACCACCTTTCTCGGCGCTGATAGGGAGCTCAGGAGGCTATTCTTAGCAGGATCATCCGAATCTCGACAGCTCGCCCAGCTCCTCATTCAAGATGGGACTCAATGGTCCTTTAACCCTCCAAGCGCACCACACTTCGGAGGCAAATGGGAGGCGGCAGTGAAGTCGGTGAAATATCATCTCACCCGCACTATTGGGGAGGATCTGCTCACCTTCGAGGAACTCACCACCTTGCTCGCCCAAGTTGAGGCAGTTCTCAACTCACGGCCGCTTGAACCGCTCACCGATGATCCTGATGACTGCTCGGCTCTGACCCCAGGGCATTTCCTCATAGGCCAGGCTCCTACGACTCTTCCAGAGCCATCACTGGAGAATCTTAACATCTCTAGACTCTCCCGATGGCAGCTCATCCAACGAAAACTCCAAGGGTTCTGGAAGAGATGGTGCACAGGATATCTCCAACGTCTACAGGCCATATCCAAGTGGTACCACCCGACTCACGACATCAACATCGGCTCCTTAGTCTTACTCACGGACGAGAGGTTTCCTCCATCAAAGTGGCCTCTCGCCCGAGTGACCGCTCTACACCCTGGCAAGGATGGGCTTACGCGAGTAGTCACGCTCCGGACCGCTCAGGCGACGTTAACGCGCCCCATCGTTAAGCTCGTACTCCTGCCAGTACCAACGTCAAGGACCTAGAACCACATCTCAGAGCTACAACTCGTCAGCTCATTGGCCTTCACCTGGACTTCGTCAACCCTGACGGATTTACGACCCGGCACGATCAGCGAGGTCCACCGTGAAGATGGAATCACCCGGATTGGACGGGATTTACGACCCCCCCAACGTCTCGGATGATTCCAAGCTTAGCCAGCAAACCAAGGACCAGCTCTTCGGACAGCTACAGGGTGATCCACCCAGCATACGCTCTCTGAATACTCTTGATTCCCAAATTTTTGTTTTAGGTCATATTGCTCATCGACAGCTACTCTCAAGTTGCTGACGGCTGGGGAGGATGTTGGAATTCCTGGAAGCCGACAGGATTCCATTACTAACACTAACGCCTGCTCACCGTCAGGCAAAATCATAACAACCCAGTTGTTACTAAGGGCCTATTTCACATTTTTTGGGTGATGGGGCGCCACTTTCTGGACCGCTCTCAGCCATCCGGCATAAGGGGGATGCCCCACCACCGACCTCGACGCCCCTCGAAATCGTCCGATCGAGCGATCGGGCAGCCTCACTCGCTTCCGGATTATTGTGTTAGTAACACGTGGTTATTAAGTACCGCTCAATTATCTAAATCGATCTTTCTAGACCGCTCGAACTATTGTTACTCGTCATATCCGCGAAACGGCTCATCGGGTTTTCTTATAATTAGTTATAATAACGGACCGCTCTTCAACATATGATTAGATATTATTAAGACTGACGAATTGTGTTTGTTAATAAATCAAGGTGACACGTGCAGTGTAATTCATCTCTCTTTATTTTTTTGGGATTGCTCATACCCCCACACACCACCCGATCCCCTCCGATCCAGAAGCTCTCCTTTTCAACAGAGTGTGTGAAGTCGGAGCTGGACCTATTTACCATACCACCTACCCAAACAAGTATTGAAAATTCTCAATTTGTTTATTACAATCCTGTATCTACGCTGTCGGACGATGCCCCAATTGAATTCATCGTACCAGGCCATGGAGAAGAATATATTGATTTGGCACATACCATGATCAAAGTTCGCGCAAGAATCCTGAAACCCGATCACTCTGCTGTACTCGAGGACTTTGTTGAACCTGTGAATAATTTTTTACATTCAATGTTTAACCAAGTGGATGTATATTTCAACCAAAAAGTTGTTACGCCTCCAAATAATCTGTACGCCTATAGAGCATACATTGAAACATTGCTAAACTATGGAACAGATGCCAAGTCCTCCCATCTTGGAATGTCTCTTTGGGCTACGGATAGTTATGGTGCAATGGATTCTACTGCTGTAGCGGCGGGTGATGCGAGAAACAACAATGGGTTAGCCGTACGGCAGGCCTTTACTAAAGGTGGAAAAGCCTTTGATCTACTGGGACACTTACATTGTGACGTGTTCAATCAAGATAAGTTTTTGATGAATGGCGTAGAGCTACGCGTTCGTCTTATCCGTGCAAAGGACGACTTTTGCCTTATGGACGATAGTGCCCTGAATTATAAGCTGCGTATAGTAGAAGCCTCCTTGATTGTTCGTCGTGTCAAACTCAGCCCTGGAATTTTAATAGCTCATGCTAAAACGCTTGCAAAGACAACTGCGAAATATCCTTTGACACGGGTTGAGGTCAAATCTTTTGTTCTCCATAATGGGATTATGGGAGAGACAATAGACAATGCGATTTTGGGACAGCTGCCTAAAAGAATCATACTGGGATTTGTTGAAAATGCCAGTTTCAACGGCTCGAGGAAGAAGAATCCCTTCAACTTTCAAAATTTTGGGATAAACTTTTTATGTCTGAATGTCGATGGACGTCAAGTACCTACAAAACCTCTGCAGCCAAGTTTCACCTCTGGCGTCTGCCTAGATGTGCAAGCATTCAACACACTATTTGCTGGTACTGGAACACATTTCAGTGACCATGGAAATAGCATATCTCGTGCGGGCTATTCCGATGGATTTTGCTTGTTCGCGTTCGATCTGACCCCTGATTTATCTGCAAGTTCCGCTGGCCATTGGAATCTGGTGAAAAGTGGAAGTATTCGCATTGAAGTTCGCTTCAATAGAGCAACAGAGCAGAATGTAAATTGTTTGTTGTACGCCGAATATGACAATTTGCTAGAAATTGATTCCACAAGGCAGGTTATTGTCGACTACAGCGGATGAAAATGGAAGACTACTTAATGGATGCGCAGCATAAGATTGCATTAGTTGCATTCAACCTGCTGAACGAGACCAACGCTCATTTCCCGGATGACCGTCGTTCTATGAATACACTTGAGCTCCTGGAGATATTACCGCATACAGATGCATGCATTGGAGGTGTTTACCCTGCCGACCGTGTCCCCTGGACATGGCCCCGGCCCTGTGCTATCATCATCAACACCGACAACCACAATCAGGCAGGAAGTCACTGGGTTGCCGTTTACATCGGTTCAAATAGGCGAGGAATCTATTTCGACAGCTTCGGAATGCCACCCTTCGATACAAGAATCTCTCAGCGCCTTAAGCGAAATTGCAATGTTTATGAATGGAGCCAGAAGAGACTCCAAGATATATCGTCTGATGTTTGTGGGCAGTACTGCATTGTTGTGCTTCACTGGTTGTTCAATGATCGGTCTTTACAGTCTGTTAGGGATTTGATGAGTTTAACCGGGTAGGGTGGATTGGAAGCGGAAGTGGAGAGATGATTTTCCAACTCGGGATGGTGACAAAAAACACGTTGATTATGCCGTAAGGCGATCCAATATAATTTAACCCAAATATACACTATTTACACGTGATAACTTTCCGATAATGATGATGATGATAATTATACAATATTCGATGATAATGAACCAAAATTGATATAAGAAAAGATGAATCAATCCGATAAAAGCCACGATACAAAAACCTGATCAGATCACGATATTTGATGTGATTTAGTTGATGGATGAACACGAAGTGAGGTATGTGGTCAGAGTAACCCCTCATGGCACCCGAGCCCACTCCCGAATTATTCCGATGGTGTCCGATCGACCCAGTGCCCTGGATCAGCCTTAATTTTATACATTCCGCCCGCCTTCATCGTCGGATGATGATGAATGATCCTCTTGTTGGTTTTCTTCCTCGGTGCTGATTGGTAACGGAACCACCTTGTTGATGTGTCTGGTGTAGGTATTTGCACCTCCTGCCCCAGTGGTGATGTCTACCACCCTTGTGAGATTGTCATCACTTGGATGAACCCTTGATACTCGTCCTAGAGGCCACTTTGTTGGTGGATACCTCTCGTCAATGATGAGGACTAGTGTTCCGACCTTGATATCATCCGTTGATCTTTTCCATTTGTAGATGGTTTGATAATGATGCATACACTCCCTTGACCACCTGTCCCAGAATTGCTGAGCGATCCTTGCGATCATTTTCCACCTTGTGAGACCTTCCATTTTGTGATTGATGAGTGATGGCTCTGGAACTGCGTTGATGGGTTCCCCAATGATGAAGTGTCCAGGTGTGAGGGCTCTGCAGTCATCAGGATCGTCTGATAGAGCGCAGAGAGGCCTCGAGTTAAGTTGCGCCTCGATTTGGATGATGAGTGTATTGAGTTCTTCGTACGTGAGTACCAAATTCCCTGTGAGCCGTTTTAGATGAAATTTCACAGATTTCACCGCAGCTTCCCATTTCCCACCCATGTGGGGTGATTGCGGTGGGATGAAGATCCATTTTGTGCCGTTTGATGCCAGTTCGTTGATGATGTGATGAATTTCCTTCCTTGATTCGTCTAAAAGCTTGCCCAGCTCATTGTTTGCTCCCATGAATGTTTTAGCATTATCACTGCTAAGTGTAGCACAGATACCTCTCCTTCCAGTAAATCGTTTGTAGGTCTCGATGAATGCCTGTGATGTTAAATCTGTGAGTAGTTCAAGGTGAATTGCTGATGTGGCAAGACACACAAAAACTGCAATGTACCCATGATATTGTCGAGCTCCTGATCCTCTCCATCTGCTGATTTTGATAGGACCTGCGTAGTCCACCCCTGCGTGATTGAATGGCCGTGCTGATGTGATTCTTCTTGGAGGCAGCTGTCCCATAAGCTGCTGTCCCCTGATGGCTCGATGTCGTGCGCAGATGACGCACTTGCGAATATGCGATTTTACAGGATGACGACCCCCGATGATCCAATATTTGTGTCTGATGTGTGCCAACGTCGCCTGTACTCCTCCATGAAGAGTTTTCCGATGAGCCTCCTCGATGACCAGTGATGTAAGCCTTGATTGCCTTGGTAGAATTGATGGGTTCCTGGCTTCTGGCTGAAGATTTGATCGTTTCAGCCGCCCGCCTAGGCGAATGGTCTGATTCTCATCCAGATAAGGAATCAACCGTGCCATTGGATGATTATTTGCGATGTCTTGTCCATTGATGAGGCGATTGATGACTTGTCCAAAACTCTCCTGTTGTGTATAGTTGATCCAAAAGATTCTGGTCTCCTCCAGTTCTTCTGGCAAGAGATCTAATTCTCTTGGGACTGGCTCCCCTCTCATGTTGTTGATGACTCTCAGGACTCTCGCCGAGATCCTGCGCAACCTGTCGAGTGTAAAGTACCTCTCCAAGAAATCTTGAGGTCTCTCCAGATTCAGTGCCACCGGATGTGCAGACACTGGCCTTTCCTCCAGTGCTGCTTCTGCCGTAGATTCGATTGATGTTGATGATGATGATGGCCAGTTTTCCATTGATGATTTCAGCCATGATGGACCATTCCACCACAGCTGGTGATTTACAAGTTGATCTGGTGATAATCCCCGTGATGCACAGTCTGCTGGGTTCTCGACTCCCCTGATATGTTTCCATTCAGCTGCTGGTAATGAGTTCTGGATTTTGATCACTCGATTCTGAACAAAATCCTTCCACCTTGATGGGTGTCCATTGATCCATGTGAGCGCCACCGTGGAGTCAGACCAAAGAAAGAGTTGTAGATTCTCTTTCTCCAGCATCTTCCTGATGTAGATTACCAGATTGGTTAAGATGACAGCAGCTGTCAATTCCAAGCGAGGAATTGTCATTTTCTTAAGTGGTGCGACCTTGGTTTTTGCACTCACCAAGATGACTGATGGCTCAGATTGATGATTGTCCACTCTGATGTATACTGCGGCACCCATTGCCTGATTCGATGCGTCAGCAAACCCATGAAGTTGGATGTTGCTTGAAGTCGATGATGTTTGAAGCCACCGTGGGATTGATATTTGATCCAGATTTGAGAATTCCTCCCTGAATTCTTTCCAACGTTTGATGTGACTCAAGGGCAGTGGATCATCCCAACCAATTTTGAGAAGCCACAGCTCTTGGATGAAGATTTTAGCCCTGATGATGACCGGTCCGATGAGTCCCAGAGGATCGTAAATCTGGGCGATCTCTGAGAGGATTGTCCTTTTGTTGATTTTTTCCGTTGATGGCTTCCTTGATTTATAGATGAAGCTGTCTGAATGAGGGTTCCAGCACAGTTCCAATACTTTGACCGTTTTGTCCTCGAATTCTACCGCCGATGTTGATTTTGTTGATAATTGAAGATCCTGTAGGATTCCTTGATGATTCGAGATCCATTTTTGCAGTGGCATGCCGCCCGCCATGCAAATATTGATGAGTTGATTGATGAGTTCCTTGAGCTGTTCCTCAGAATCAGCTCCCCCATAGATATCGTCGACATATCTCCCTTTGGATAGAGAGACAGCCGCCAGTGGATATTGATGTCCCTCGTCCTCCACGAGTTGTTGAAGAACTCGTAGAGCCAACCATGGTGCACACGTTTGGCCATACGTCACCGTTGTCAATTGATATGTGATGATTTTCCCCTCCTCATCCTTCCATAGGATTCGTTGAAGATCCCAGTCTTCTTGATGAACCTTGATTTGACGGAACATCTTCACGATGTCCGTTCCGACGATTAACCGAAAAGTTCTCAACCAGATGAGAACGTCTGAGCCTTCCGTTTGCAGTTTTCCTCCTGCATGAAGTATGTCATTGAGTGACACTCCTGATGTTGTCTTGCTGGAACCGTTGAAGACGACCCTGAGTTTTGTGGTGATGCTGTCTTCCCTTAAGACACCGTGATGAGGCAGATAGTAGCTCACTGATGGTTCTGATTCCTCTGAGACACGTCTCATGTGTCCCAGATCCTCATATTCCCTGATGAAGTCCTTGTAGAGTTTCCCATACTCTTGATTTGATTCCAGTTTCTTCGCCGTTCGGTTTAACAATTGTAGAGCATGTCTCCTAGACTCTCCCAATGCTGATAGTGATGTTTTGAGTGGGAGGCGTACTACGTACCGTCCCTCACTGTCTCTTGAATGTGTGTTCCTGAAGTGTAATTCACACTCCTGATCGTCTTGATTGAGAAGAATTTCCTTAGATGATGAAAGTTCCTCCTGGACCCAGAATTTCTTAAGAAGATCCAACAGCTGCTCAGTCGGAGACTCTCGTACTGCAGTTAGAGAAGACTTCGGCTTGCAGTCTGTACAGCAGACCGTCCCAGAAACTATCCAGCCAAAGATGGTTTGTTGCGCAACAAGTTGATTATCCGGAGATTTGATAACCTCATGCCCAATGATTTGACCATAATGATCAGCCCCGATGATAATGTCGATAGGACCAGGTTTAAGATAGTTGTTATCCGCCAATTGAAGATGTTGAAGATGATTTGCCTCTTCCTTTGCACAGTGAATTGATGGTAATGTTGATGTGAGCTTGACCAGAATGTGGGCATGATTTCGATCTGATTTTGATCGTTGAACCGAGATTGAAGTTTGACCTTTACTGCTCCACGAGTCAACCCTGACTCCAAGCCTCCTATTCCAAAGACCCTGAGATGTGATGATGATCGACGAAGACGAAGAAGTTGTACCATTTGATCAGTGATGAATGTGACCTCTGATCCCTGATCAATCAGAAGCCTGACCATATGATGAGAACCTGTTGATGTTGATGCAATTGCTTTAGCTGTTGCCAACAGCACAACCCGTTGACTCGCTGAATTCGATGATGATTGATGTGTGACCTTGATGTCAGAGGACGACCCCGATATCTCTGATTTCGCCAATGATGTTGCTGATACTTGAAGATGACCAATTGAGCTCTCAATTGATCCCGATGCCTTTGATGTTGATTCACTCCCCTGTGAGATCTCTGAAGAGTTGAGAGAGTCGTAAATTCTCTCTGTCTTCGTTGAACTCGGTGATGATGATGTTGATGATGAACCTAGGGATGTCAGAGGACGACCCCGATGTTTCTGATTTCGCCAATGATGTTGCTGATATTTGAAGATGACCAATTGAACTCTCAACTGATCCCAATGCCTTTGATGTTGATTCACTCCCCTGTGAGATCTCTGAAGAGTTGAGAGAGTCGTAAATTCTCTCTGTCTCCGTTGAACTTGGTGATGATGATGTTGATGATGAACCTTGATGTCAGAGGACGACCCCGATGTTTCTGATTTCGCCAATGATGTTGCTGATATTTGAAGATGACCAATTGAGCTCTCAATTGATCCCGATGCCTTTGATGTTGATTCACTCCCCTGTGAGATCTCTGAAGAGTTGAGAGAGTCGTAAATTCTCTCTGTCTCCGTTGAACTCGGTGATGGTGATGTTGATGATGAACCTAGGGATGGAGACAACCAGATGAGGGGCGTATCATTTGCCAAAATAATGTAATAAAAATGATACTTAACCTCTCGATCCGGATGCTCCGTGATCTCCCTGGTTTTCCTCGATTGCTGTCCTGATCATCCTCACTCTGACTATGCTCCGCGTCAGACATGATAATCCTGATTTATTTTTGAATTAACTAAATTCGTTGATGAGGAGCCCTGTTGTTTACTTTCCAATGATCCTAACCGCCTTGTGATGAGGGAAAACCCGGTTGATGAGAACCGCTTTCCACAGATATGAAACCACGCCGATGAGAAACCCAATTTGACCTTCTGTTGATGAGAACCCCTGATAATATTTTTCGACTTACTGTGATATTCGTGTTTACAAGATGAAAACTGTCCAGTTGTTCGAAACTCGAGCGCACGTCGAAATCAAAACAACATTCCTCTGTTGCGATCGCTTTCCCTCACTCCCGATCGATGACGTCACCACGTCTCCGAGTTCCAATGTTAATGTTTAAATTAATCGCCACTTCACTTAAACACTTCCAGATCCGGCTCGAAGGACCATTTTGTTAGGGATTTGATGAGTTTAACCGGGTAGGGTGGATTGGAAGCGGAAGTGGAGAGATGATTTTCCAACTCGGGATGGTGACAAAAAACACGTTGATTATGCCGTAAGGCGATCCAATATAATTTAACCCAAATATACACTATTTACACGTGATAACTTTCCGATAATGATGATGATGATAATTATACAATATTCGATGATAATGAACCAAAATTGATATAAGAAAAGATGAATCAATCCGATAAAAGCCACGATACAAAAACCTGATGAGATCACGATATTTGATGTGATTTAGTTGATGGATGAACACGAAGTGAGGTATGTGGTCAGAGTAACCCCTCATGGCACCCGAGCCCACTCCCGAATTATTCCGATGGTGTCCGATCGACCCAGTGCCCTGGATCAGCCTTAATTTTATACACAGTCCTTTCATAAACTATTTACTTCAGGCACACAACGTAACGATCGCATTGTTATGAAAATGTTCAACAAAATTATTCAAAAACGCAATTGTAATCGTAGAAATTTAAGTAAGCCTTTTCAGAACTTGTCTGGTAAAGGTAGTTTGCATTGTAACCAACGGTCTTTAAAAAATATATTCCGTTTGCATTAATTTAATAATAATAATAATAATTTTGATTACCACTTTTTTTTAAATCCCCAATATTATGTACCACCCCTCATACAAGTATAATTTCTGAATAAATGATTTATATACTCAATAAATTATGTATTATATATTTATTTCATTTCCACATATATACCCACATTTCCCACGCCCCCCCCCTTTGAACCACGTGGCCCTTACCACCCCCCCCTTTAAATCACGTGACCCTTACCCCCCCCCTTTTGAATCGCGAGGCCCTTGCCACCCACCCACCACCCACTTCCTGTCGAACAAAGACATTCTTTTGGGGACCCTCACCCCAGGGGGCCCTAGAGCGGCGACGTCCTCCTCAAAGGACAATGGGGAAAACGTGTTCGGACACGTCTGGAAAAAGGGGGAAGGGGGGCGATTCCTGGAATAAAATTCGCCAATCGTGCCCACTTACTACTACAGACCCTCTCACTCTGATGATGCAAGTCCGGTGGTTTTAGTTCAAAAGAAAAATGCCTCATGGAGAATTTGCATTGACTATCGCCTCCTTAACGAAAAAATTATTAAAGACCGATATCCTTTCCCGCTAATTGAGGATCAATTAGATAAGCTACAAGGCCCTAAGATTTTCAGCACTTTAGACCTGAAGAACGGTTTCTTCCACGTGCCTATTGATGAAGGAAGTTGAAAATACACATCTTTTGTTGTGCCCGATGGTCAATACGAATTTTTGAATGTCCCGTTCGCATTGTGCAATTCGCCGTCGGTATTTCAACGGTTTATCAACGCAGTTTTTAAGAAAGAAATCGCAGAGAGTATAGTCTTAACGTATATGGACGACTAGATAATCCCTTCACAAGACGAAGAAGAAGGATTGAAGCGGGTTGAGAAAGTTTTAAAAACCGCGAGCGAACGCGGGTTAATCATTAATTAGCGGAAATGTATATTTTGCAGAAGCGCGTCGAATATTTGGGGCATATCGTAGAAGACGGTTGCATACGCCCCTCAGATCATAAAAAAAAAGCAGTCGTAAAGTTCCCAGTCCCTAAGAATGTTTGTGGGGTTCAGAGTTTCTTGGGCCTCACAGGGTACTTTCGGAAGTTCATACCGCGTTACTCGATTATAGCGAGGCCTTTAACACAGTTGTTAAAGAAAAATATGAAATTTTCCTTTGGAAAAGCCGAAATGGATGTTTTCGAGTCATTGAAGTTTGCATTGGTTAATAAGCCAGCATTAAGATTATATAACCAATCGGCAGAAACAGAACTGCACACCGATGCGTCTCATTTCGGGTATGGTGCGATTTTATTACAGCGTGACAGTGAAGATCACGCCGTTCCTCCTGTGTACTTCGCAAATGGAAAGACGAGTCCGGCCGTAGAAAAGTACACAAGCTACGAGCTAGAGGTTTTGGCAATCGTCAGAGCACTTAAGAAATTTAGAGTCTATCTGTTAGGTATTTCGTTTAAAATCGTTACTGATTGTTAAGAATTCACAATGACGATGCATAAAAAAGATCTATGTGTGCGAGTAGCTCGGTGGGCTCTTCTTCTCGAAAGTTTTGATTATGTTATCGAGCACAGGCCAGGGAAACGTATGGGTCATGTTGATGCGCTTAGCCGCAATACGTTGCCAACCGTATTTTTAATTGACGAAAAGAGAGATAGTGTGATTTTAAGAATGAGCAAAGCGCAAAAAAGTGATGAAGAATTGAAAAGGATTTTTGAATGAATCGCACGTGGTCATGGCGATGGATATATTGTAAAAAATGATTTATTGTATCGGGAAGTAGACGCCGATTTATTAGTAATAGTTCCTCGAAGCATGCAGGCTCAGGTAATAAGACAAGCATACGAACAGGGTCATTTTGCCGTTGGTAAAACAGAGTCTATTGTCCGTAAGGACTACTGGTTTAAGGGGATGCGATCCAAAATTGAGAAAATAGTCCGTAGTTGTGGGAGTTGCATTTTGGCTGAGAAGAAGCAAGGCAAAAAGCAAGGGTTATTGCATGCAATTGATAAAGGTGATGTACCTCTCGACACATATCATATCGATCATTTAGGACCCATCCCGTCAACGAAAAAGAGTTATCGGCATTTATTTGTAGTAGTGGATACTTTTACGAAGTTTGTGTGGTTGTATGCTACAAAATCGACTGATACCGCGGAAGTGCTAATGCGGTTACAGAAACAATCAGTGATCTTTGGTAATCCAAGACGTATAGTGTCGGATAGAAGATCCTTCACTTCACTTCCAATGATTTCAAGGATTATTGTCAAGAGCAGGGTATTCCACACAGCCGCATAGTAACCGGTATACCAAGGGGCAATGGTCAGGTAGAGCGAGTTCATCGGACGAGAATTCCACTCCTGGCAAAACTAGCGTCACCAAAATCAGATGAATGGTACAGGCATGTACAGACGGCCCAGCAGTATCTAAATACTACCATGAGCAGAAGTACTGGGAAGACACTGTTCCAATTACAGTTTGGAATACACATGCGTCTAAAGGATGATCCACACATTCGTGAGCATATCGAAAATGAAGCCGTGGAGATGTTCGAGCAAGAACACGATGACGTGCGTGGGATAGCCAAGGAGAACATCACCAAAATCCAGGCTGATAACCGGCGCACCTTCAACTCCAGACACAAGCAGGCTAATCGGTACCAGGATGGTGATCTAGTCGCAATCCAGAGGACCCAAGCTGGACCTGGATGGAAATTCTCCTCCAAGTTTCTGGGGGCATACCAAATTATTAAAGTCTTGCGTCACGATCGGTACCTGGTGGAAAAGGTTGGTGAACACGAAGGTCCGCAGCGAACTTCAATCGCATCCGATCACATGAAACCGTGCATGGTTCATGAGGAGTTTGATTTGGGGGATGACGTGGAGTCAGACATCTGAGGGCAGATGTCCATGCAGGAGGGCCGAGTGTCGGGGCACGGAATCTTTCCCTTTACTTTTACGATATAATATCAACCATTTAGAGCTTAAGCAATACTTTAAGGGAACTACGGGTAATAAAGCAATTTACCCGTCTAGGTCTTCTTTCGGTTGTCCCAGGTAGAGGGCCTGGCGCCCACATTTGGAAAATCCCCAAATTCGTCTTGGCGAGGCTAGATTTCCTGGAGAGGATCGGTGTAAAAGCCTCCCCAAAAGGAGAATATTTTGGAGTGGGAGTACCCGTAGGGCCCGGCGGGATGTCTGAGGGGCATCAGGGGTCAGTTCAGTTTGTAATCGGCCGTGGTAGCGACAAGGAGGTTCTCACTTTTGATCCCTCATGTAGTTTGAATCTTTAAAATTATTAAGTATACCTTGTACTCTGTCTATGAGTTTATATCATTTCAAAATAAATCCCAGTTGCATGTTAACCTTATTATATTCCTACAGTAATCCCAAGTTTCATCAGCCTCCACCAGCATTGCCAGACATTAGGAATCGGAAAGAACCTGAAATTTCAGTGGACGAGAGTTCTGTAGACGAAGGTAGAAGAAGGCAAAGCTATACGCCACGCACTCCTCCTGTACATCGACCCCGTACAGACTCGAAAAAACCAAGACTAAGTCCTTCCTTCTCCAGTAGTAGTAACTGGGCACGATTGGCGAATTTATTCCAGGAATCGTCCCCCTTCCCCCCTTTTTTCCAGACGTGCCCGAACAGGTTGTCCCATTGTCATTGAGGAGGACATCGCCACTCTGTGGGCCCCCTGGGGTGAGGGTCCCTAAAAGAATGTCTTTGTTCTACAGGAAGTGGGTGGTGGTGGGTTGGAGGTAAGGGTCACGTGATCCGAAAGGGAGGGTGGGTGGAAAATGGGGGGTAAGGGTAACGTGATTCAAAAGGGGGGGGGAGTGGGTGACGTGGGAAATGTGGGTATATATGTGGAAAATGAAATAAATATATAATACATAATTTATTGAGTATATAAATCATTGATTCAGAAATTATACTTGTATGGGGGGTGGTACATAATATTAGGGATTTAAAAAATAGTAGTAATCAAAATTATTATTATTATTTGTGACGGTTTTTCGAAGGCTCGCGGAACCCTTCGTCCATCCGCCCGCCCTCTGGCACCGGAATACCCATCAACCAAATCAGAAAAATCCGTTAGGCGCCAGGTCATTAAAACGGAATGACCACCGTACACAAAATACTCCTCCGCTCTCAGCTTCAATAACTCCGGCAGCTCGGTTCGGTGAGATTCAATTAATCAAAAGCTGAAAGGGGAAATGCAACTGGGACTTTCTTTAAAGCAGCAAAAAAACAACGCAATTGTCAAAATTGTCGGGGATCACAATGTTTAATAAATGAAAGAACATAAAGAAAATAATCGATACAATCACAAGAAATCAATTAGATAAATCCCCGGACATCGCTCAAGCGTGATCACACAAAAGTTTAACCTATACGATACCGTCACTGGTGTCCAATTAAAATCAAGTAAAACGCTTCTGAAGTCAGCCAACAAGAAAATCAATTCACAGATGTTAAAACGGTCAACTGAGTCATAAATAAATACTGAATGAACAACCGCGGTCCAAGACGCAGGTTGCTATAGTCCGAAACATAAAACATAATTTAAATCAAACCACGGAGTCACAAAGCTCCATCGCTGTCGGAAAAGTCAGATAAATTAATCAGAATCTAAACGTTATAATATTGTCAAAATACTCCAGTGATTCGGAACCGTAACGCAAAAATCGATAAGTCTGCGTGACCTCGAACAACCAAAATTCCAATCAATAAATACACAATAATCCAGAGGTCACGCGACCTTGAAATTACAGAAATCAGACTAGAATTCGATGGCGAGAGATTGATGAGTTTTGCGACACGAATCATCGGACAGAAGTCGCAATACTCATCATAGAAAATTCGCTAACATTTCTCCACAGCCCCGAATTTTAACAATCCTTAAACAAATCTCAACAATTTTCAGAGCGAGAGAGTAACGAGTCCGCGACACAAATCATCAAACAGAAGTCGCAGGACTCACTCCAGACCGTTAATTAACAAATTCCCATTTAAACTAATTCTAACACAATCTGCAGAATGAGAGAGAGAGGTAAAAAAAATCGCTGAGAGAAGTGGCCAGAGATCCCTGGACAGAAGAATTCAACTAACGGTCCGCAGGACCCAGGTGTACAGAACACCAACAAAACCGGGATCTCTGCCCACAATCTTTACACAAATTCCAAAAAAAACTAAACAAATGGCCACCACGCTCACCCTGAGACTCCATCTTTCCCTCGGATCCGTCCTCAAAAATGCTTTACAGCCTCAACGGGATACTCGGCGAAATGGCGTCCGTGGCACCACACAATTAAGACACAGCTCTGCTCTGAATGTCCACCAAACAGGAAGTGATTTCCCTCGCCACGTGAAAATCCGCAACAGGTCGGTAACCTGATGATTTCAGGTGATTGTGAGTGGGGGGGGGGGTGATCGTCGTCATTTCCCACCAATCCACCACGACCAGCCATGCGCAACAGGCCCATTCATTATGGCGCATGTGCCATCAACTACAACTAGGCTCAATTAACCACATCATCCGTGCGTTAATTACTACCCATGAGATTAGTAACCCTACTGATTAACATAGTCCTATATTCCCATTAATCGCGAGACCTCGTGCTCTGGTGAGACGTCACTTCCGTGTCAATTAATAGCTGGATTGTGGCTCCCTCATAGACCACATTGCAAATCCAGTCATCAGCCAAAATCCGGAGTTTGCCGACCACTGCGTCACTTCCGGGTAGAGGATTCCTGGAGGGTGGCTCCAACGTCGGCCAACCCAACCGCTCCTTCATCCTCTCAATGCTCCTGCACACTCACGCCATCTCCCGGCCTCCCCAGGATCCTCGCCGTCGTCCTCAGCGGGAACGCGGTGGTGCGTAACTCAATTTACAACAAAATAAAATCATCAATAACCAACCTCTATCCTCCTCTCTACTCGAACCCTCGCCATCGAAGGTGACTTCCCGCCTGGTGGACGTCTCCCGGATCGCGGAACGGTCGAGGACCAGTAACGCGGTAAAATACCACGTTACATATTATAATTAAATTAATGCAAACGGAATAAATTTTTTGAAGACCGTTGGTTACAATGCAAACTACCTTTACCAGATAAGTTCTGAAAAGGTTTAGTTAAATTTCTACGATTACAATTGCGTTTTTGAATAATTTTGTTGAACATTTTTATAACAATGCGATCGTTACGTTTTGTGTCTGAAGTAAATAGTTTATGAAAGGACTGTAAAGACCGATCATTGAACAACCAGTGAAGCACAGCAAAGCAGTACTGCCCACAAACATCAGACCATATATCTTGGAGTCTTCTCTGGTTCCATTCATAAACATTGCAATTTCGCTTAAGGTGCTGAGAGATTCTTGTATCGAAGGGTGGCATTCCGAAGCTGTCGAAATAGATTCCTCGCCTATTTGAAGCGAGGTAAAGGGCAACCCAGTGACTTCCTGCCTGATTGTGGTTGTCGGTGTTGCTGATGATAGCACAGGGTTGAGGCCATGTCCAGGGGACACGGTCGGCAGGGTAAACACCTCCAATGCATGCATCTGTATGCGGTAATACCTCCAGGAGCTCAAGTGTATTCATAGTACGACGGTAATCCGGGAAATTAGCGTGGGTCTCGTTCAGCAGGCTGTGTGCAACTAATGCAATCTTATGCTGTGCGTCCATTAAGTAGTCTTACATTTGCACCGACTGTAGTCGACAATAATCTGACTTGTGGAATCAATTTCTAGCAAATTGCCATATTCGGCATACAACACGCAATTTATATTCTTCACTGTTGCTTCATGGAAGCGAACTTCAATGCGAATAATTCCACTTTTCACCAGATTCCAATGACCAGCGGAAGTTGCAGATAAATCAGGAGTCAGATCGAACGCGAACAAGCAAAATCCATCGGAATAGGCCGGACGAGAGATGTTATTTCCATGGTCGCTGAAATGTGTTCCAGTACCAGCAAATAGGGTGTTGAATGCCTCCACATCTAGGCAGACGGCAGAGGTGAAACTCGGTTGCAGAGGTTTTGTAGGTACTTAACGTCCATCGACATTTAGGCATAAAAAGGTTATCCCAAAATTTTGAAAGTTGAAGGGATTCTTCTTCCTCGATCCGTTGAAACTGGCATTTTCAACAAATCTCAGTATGATTCTTTTAGGCAGTTGCCCCAAAATGGCATTGTCTATTGTCTCTCCCATGATCCCCCTATGAAGAACAAAGGATTTGACCTCCACCCGTGTCAAAGGATATTTCGCAGTTGTCTTTGCAAGCGTTTTAGCGTGTGCTATCAAAATTCCAGGGCTGAGTTTCACACGGCGAACTATCAAGGGGGCTTCTTCTATATGCACCTTATAATTCAAGGCACTATCGTCCATAAGACAATAGGCATCCTTTGCACGGATAAGACGAACGCGTAACTCTACGCCATTCATCAAACGCTTATCTTGATTGAACACGTCACAATGTAAATGTCCCAGTAGATCAAATGTTTTTCCACCTTTAGTAAATGCCTGACGTGCCGCTAGCCCATTGTTGGTTCTCGCATCGCCTGCCGCTACAGCAGTAGAATCCATTGCACCATAGCTATCCGTAGCCCAAAGTGACTTTCCAAGATGTGAGGACTTTGCATCTGTTCCATAGTTCAGTGATGTTTCAATGTATGCTCTATAGATGTACAGATTATTTGGAGGCGTAACAACTTTTTGGTTGAAGTATACATCCACTTGGTTAAACATTGAATGTAAAAAATTATTCACAGGACCAACCGAGTCGTCTAGAGCAGCAGCGCCATCGGGTCTCAGGATTCTGGCGCGAACTTTGATCATGGTATGTGCCAAATCAATATATTCTTCTCCATGGCCTGGTACGATGAATTCAATTGGGGCATCGTCCCACAGCGTAGACATAGGATTGTAATAAACAAATTGAGAATTTTCAATACTAGTTTGGGTAGGTGGTATGGTAAATAGGTCCCGCTCCGACTTCACACACTCAGAAGAGTGCGAATGTAGAAACGCCATGATGATTAGTTGAAAATATCGTACAAATCACGAGTCTTCCGTTTTGATTTATGTCCCGTTACTTTTTTCACTTTCTTGTTTTTCTTGTTTGCAACGGGTCTCTTCTTTTGATTCGTCCGAGTTTTGGATGTCTTGGCAGATCCAGGGCCAGTGAGCTTATGAGAGGCGAGGCGTTTACGCTTACTCTTATATCCTGAGCCACGCGTCATGATTCCAATTTTGTCCTGGGCCCTCCTTTTCAAGTTCAATCCAGACTCGGCTAATCGGTCTTCTAGCGCCACCTTTAAAGGCTTGCCATTTGTCACTACATCCCCAGCAACGTTAATACCCGCATTGAGAACTTCTTTACCGACTGCTCGGGCTGCGCTTCCCAGACAGGGCAGAATCCGTCGAAAAAGATCTCCAAGGAAAGCACCAATTCCCTGGCCTCAATGATAAGGACTTCCAACGCATACCCTTCCAAAATCAGTATATCTATCCACTGTTCCTCCACCAGCTTGGTTTGCGTAATATGCAATGTAGCGGCTCATTTTTTAGTCAATCAATCCTCTTGAAATGAAGTGTCACGTTCAAAGGGCCATACTCGAATGGAATCATATCACCCTGATTGCATCTTATATCTATTTCCATTGGGTGAAATGAATACCTCATCAACGGAATATAATGAGGAGTGGAACACGTAGTACAGTGCATTGTCCCCTAGGTATACGTAGACGCGCTGAATGGTACCACTCCTAACAGAGATGATTGCACGTCACCTGTTACGGAGGGTACACAAAGATCACTGTAAATGAACAACTTCCCAGGCAAACCTCTGGCCAAACTTGCTGGTAAAGATCCGTGACAATAGGGCCTGGAGTTTGTGAAGCTGTGTACACGTCTTTCAAATCCCAACATATCGCATACTTTATTGGAAAAGTCTATTGCATGAACTGTGCTAGTGCAGTTCTTGGAGTTGCAGTGTTTTACAATTTTCACAAAACGTTGTTGCGACAAATATTCGAATCGGATATGAGTACTCAAAGGCGGAAAAGTATTCATGAACCCCACTAAATCTGTTAAATCTTTGAAAACTGCAGTAGGTAGAAAAATGTTTGTAGTGAGTTTGTCTTGCTCTTTTTGTCGATTGAATTACTAATGAAATTGATTGAAGAATCTTTGCCATCACGTATACGTAAAAAATTGCAAGGAAATTGGATTTCACTCAGACCCACTACCCATTCTCCGGCCTGTTCAACTTGTTTTGGAAGCAAGGTCGTGAATTTCGATGCTGTATTATCAGGATGATAGCTCATGCTGCTGTTGCTGGGGAGCACCATATAAAATTCGTTTCTCTTCATTTTCTCCCAATTGCATGCATTTCTGCAGCGGGTATCCAAGAATCAAACTTATCGGGATATCCTTCCCAATGAACAAGAACCTGCTTATTTTTTCCTTTTCCCTTGGAGCGTATGACACGTTCCACTATGAACTCCTGCTTGTCCGTTCGTTGATTGACAAGCACCAATTCGGGTTGGTAGAAAAATCCCTCAATTGGTTCGTCAGCAAAATCCATCAACTCGTATATCGGCAAAGATTGCTTGAAAACAGCTTTCGTTATTTTGAATATTTCTTTACTCCAATTAGTTTCATATCCTTTCTCAAATGTGTCTTTCGTTCGACTGATGCGTACATAGTCGCCAACTTTATATTTAAAGGCTTCCTTACGTGGTTTCTCCGTCTTGAAACGACTTTGTATATTCCGCCATACGTATGTTGCACTATCAATAGTCACAGCCGCAGGCGCCATCTTTATTGAAGAATGTTGCGCGTTGTTATAAGACTCGACAATTGCTTGCAAAACATCTGTATACTTATATGTTGGACTATGTGTGAAGTAACGCCACATACGTTCCTTCAATGTCCGATTGAAGCGCTCCACAACTGCAGCTTTTATGTGGGGATTACGTGCAACACGAAATTTTCTTTTCTTATCAGAAAAAAATTTTTGGACACTGTTGGCCATAAATTCTTTTCCCTTGTCCGTTGTCCCTTGTATAGAAACAGGAACGCGCCCTCCATTTGTATCCATTAGACGCTTGAAAGCTTCAAGAATCTATGATGCTGATTTGTCTTTCAATGGCTCTACCCAGGCAAACTTCCTCAAGACGTCAATAACTACAAGTAAATATGAAATCCCATCATTATATGTTTTTAATGATCTCAATTCAACCAGGTCAGCCTCCCACACATCATCAATGTTGGTTACTGGATAATGAAGACGCGGAAATTTACGCTTAATGGGCCTTGAAGTGTATAAGTGTTCTGAGCATTAAGCCAATTTTTTATTTCACTTTCAGGTATTTCTTTCTTAAGTTTTGACAAAATATTTCGAGCCCCTATGTATGCCTCGGGCTCTGGAAGGTTAAAATATGTCCTTGAGAGTTTTTCATTGTTGAAAACGAATGCCATGATGTAACTTTGTCGGTTTTCGGGGTGTAGGAAGGACTTAGCCGTGGTTTTTTAGAGTTTTTACGGAGACGATGTACAGGAGGAGTGAGGGGCCTATAGCTTTTCCTTCTTCTACCTTCACCTACAGAACTCTCCTCCTCTGAAATTTCAGGTACTTTTCGAGTCCTAATGTCTGGCAATGCTGGTGGAGGCTGATGAAACTTAGGATTACCCAGAAACTCCCGAGGAGTGTTCAGGCTTTGGAGATAAACGGCAAAATGTTCCCATCCTTTAGCTGAATATATTTTCCGTACTCTGACAACATCTTGTATGAGATCCACAATATTAACACCAGGAAATGTTTGTCCTTTTCCTTGTCCTTTTGAATTCCATTTGAGTCTGTTAGCAGTGTCAATGGCGTCAATGTATTCTAGTATACCAGCAGCTTTTCGCTGATATACTTTAGGTACAATAGCAACAATAGCTTTTGGGTCGTATCGTTCAGTGGTTTCAGCTTCAACGGGGGTCTCCGTTTTTAACACCGGCGTTTTACTCTATTCTCTATAAAACAAATATCGCCTCAGAACTTTCTTATACAGCTTCCATTTTTCATGATCTTCTCTAGGGCTGTTCGAATTTAAAATTTCCAATAGCTGGGTATCCAATTTACTTGTAACAGTGCCTGGAGTTTGGGCTGATGGCTGAATTTCTTTAGCCAATTCAGTTAAAACATGGTGAGCATCAATATGTGAAGAATTTTTTTTAGACTCTCCACACTGTCCTCTGGTACAAGAATGATTTTACGTGCATTTTCCATCCTTATACAATGGCTGAGATAAGTGCGCTTATCAGAGGACCCAATAGCATCGGTAAAATTGAACCACCTTTCTGATTAATGATTTTTTGCTTGCTACTTAACCTTTTTTTTTTATCGGCGAGTTTTCTCAAAAGTTTTTTATGTTTGCACAGTTTTGATTTCTCGTAACTTTTCAAAGGAATATTTCCGTGTAACAAATTTAAAGCACACTCGCAAATGCAGCGAATTAAATCTTTATTAGCGTGTTGTAGTATTACTCGTCGTAGCCTGGGTGGTGCGTAGATGAGAGCGTGTAATAAGGCTGTATTCTTTTCTCCCAGCGACTTGCGAACAGAGCCGCTTTCAGAACGACTTCTCGTCGCCATCACATATGAACGACTGGTACACTCCGTGATGCCCCTCCTCCTTTTATATTGCGATCCTTCCGCGGAATCTAAACATAATGATGGGGATCACTGGGGAATACATTGGTACGAAACCTACAGTTTTCATGAGTCGATTGTTTCAAATCTAACAACAAATAGCCATGAGCTGCCGGAGTTGCATCAAAATAGGCTTCTTGCAGAAATTTTGGATCTTCTGGATATCATCAAAATCTCCAAATCTTGGTAGGCCTTCCCGAAGTTCGACACAATTATTATCATAATCCGAATATCCATTCTGCCACTCAGCGTCATAAAAGATCACTTTTCCAATTTGTGTATCGCGCATTTGCTTAATTTCTTTCAAAAACCTTTCAGCAAAAAATGTTTTTCCACAACCCGTTGGGCCGCAAATCATTGCAGTGAAGGGATGTTTCCACCTCGTGTCCATATTCCTTTCTGTTCATCTATGCCTAAAATCTCATCATGTTATACAATTTTACGACATCAGAACATATGGATTTGAAAATTCTAGAGGGGGCGTGACGTAATGCACCTGTATGGGGGGTCAAGTGGGCTTGCCTATGGCTAGAGCAAGGACCATGCGCGTAGGCGGGGGCAGGTAAAAAGGTGAAGAAGTGTAGTAGCCCCCCTGTGGCGCCAATAGTAAAATCCCTGACTTTTCCCAATATAGACCGAATTTTCTCGCACTAGCTGCAGTCGTCCAATGACCATTCACAATGTCGGACCCAAATGATTTAGCGGGTCCCAGTGACCCTTCCGAAGAAAATACTGCACCTCTACAGGGAGATTTTGATTGGATAAATAATTTTGATCTTGACTTATTCGGTGATTTTGCCATTGAAAATAATTTTGATCGAGATTAATTCGAAAATTTCAATTCTGAGGTCTTTGATATTCAATGTGGTGGTGGTGAAAATGTGGTGAGTGACCCTAAGTCTTTGGAAGCTGTTGAAGAGTTTAATCTAGATTTACTGGATCAACATAATGGGAAGTATCTAGCTTCATACCGCTTATAATACCGAGAAAAAAATTTTAGGCATATTTTTTTATTGAAAAATACTAAACTCAATTTCAGATCAACAAAATGTCGCGAAGAAGAGAGTCAAAATCTATTGCCGGCCTTAAGGACAATACGAGGATCACGCCAGAGACTTCCACGTTTCAAACTCGACACACATGTGATGGAGTTTGCAATCAACCCTTTACCTGAAAGTCGTGACCCTGCCGACTGGGTTGAAGAAGCTTTTCGTGATGTCTATCATAAAATTATTGAGGCTGGAGGACGTGGTATGAATCGAATGTGCCTTACATTCAATTTTGCAAATATGCAAAGAGACAATGCCTGGATAAGTCCACGTGCGATCAAAGGATATGAGTTTCAAGATCTATGGAATCTTGTCAGCTCTATCGCGCAGAGCGCAAACGGATTCGGATGTGCCGATACGTTTTGGATCAAATTTCACGTGGCTGAAGCCCCGGTAGGTCAAGGTTTTCTTGAAAACGACATGAAAAGAGGGCTTAGTAGGAAATGTATCCTTCATATTACGAATGAAGATGGCTTGTGTCTAGCCCGGACACTCGTTGTGGCCAAAGCACGTGCAGAAAAATTGAAAACCTTAGTGGATAAGGGCAAGATCCATGAGGTATGGCAGGCCATCCGGCAATGCAATAACATCAGTTCCAATAACATCAGTTCCACGGATGTTATTGACATTATTGGCATTATTGGCACGGATGCCCACGGTGTTTCAAATTCAATAGAGATAAAGAGTTAAGTCACAAGGATACACTAGAGAGTCGATATGAGAGAACAGGGGCGATTACACGGGAATTTCGACACTCGGGTTATGAAGTCGTTGAAATGTGGGAATGCGATTTTATTCACCAAAAAAAAAACAGACCGTGCGTTGGCGAATTTTGTAGAAAACGTTGATCAACAGATGTTTATAGCCCTGGATCCACGCGATGCATTTTTCGGGGGACGAACAGGAAATACCGTAACACATTATGATGTAAAAGATAATGAAAAAATTCGCTATGTTGACGTTTGTTCGTTATACCCATACGTTTTAAAGACAGGGATTCTCCCGATTGGACATCTCACTGTCCGTGTGGGGCGTGATTGCCAGCCTATATGCCCTAATAACAATATTTCGTGGATAGAAGGTCTCGTGAAATGTCGCGTTTTACCCTCCCGTTAACTATTTCACCCTGTTTTACCAGTAAACGCCCATGGAAAGTTACTGTTCCCTCTTTGTCGATCATGCTGCGATGATCTTGTACAAGACAATTGCCCTCATGATGATCCCGCTGATCGCGGATTTTTGGGAACTTGGGTCGCTCCAAAACTTCGTAAAGCCGTAGAAATGGGGTATAAAATATTAGAAATCAGTGAGCTTTGGGAGTATAAGAGAACTACGCGTTATAATCCTGTGACACGAACAGGCGGACTATTTGCGGAATACATTAACACTTTTTTGAAAATAAAACAAGAGGCTTCGGATTGGCCTGCCGAGTGTGTAGATGAATCAAAGGATAGATATATTGCTGAATATGAGGCGCGAGGAGGTATAAAACTTGACAAGGATAAAATTCAAAAGAATGCTGGATTAAGAGCAGTAGCAAAACTTTGTTTAAACTGTCTCTGGGGTCAATTTGGGGAGAGGGAAAGCTTGATAAAAAAAGCTATTATTCGAACACATGAGGGATTTGCAAATATAATGTTTAACCCTGAAATTGAAGTAACAGGACTTGTTCGACTGTCAGGACTGTCGATAACGACACTCTCTTCATGTCCTGGAAACATTTAATTGAAGCCGCGGATATGTCCACTAAGGCTAATGTCGTTATTGCGGCGTATTGTTGCGTTCCCGTCTGGTTTGCTGGTTTCCAGGTGGCAGGTCCGATGCCCGTGGAGTGCAAAACCACTCTGCTCCACAAGTGCGGGATTTTTGAATTGATTAAATGAATACAAACACCAATGTATGGGATTATAATAATGAAACGTTTATTATTAGGTTGTAGACTTAGACTGCACGTTTCCACGTCTAAAATCGATCTGTTCTTACAATATTCCTCCAATATTTATCCTAAGTATCAGGACGAAGGGCCCTGTTTCTCAATAAGGAGTAGGGGACCAATCGTGGCCTTGAGCTCAGTTAGGGGGTTGGCTCTACACCCCCACGATCCTCTGGGCTTACTTAGCTTTGACTCCGGGGCTACATTATTCTAACAAAGGGGCCTCACATATGGACTTTAAAGAGAGAGAGAAAATACTAGAATTTCTCTCGGCGAAATTAGACTGTCTCCGAGAAA
The DNA here is from genome assembly GCF_034640455.1 of Diachasmimorpha longicaudata. NCBI lineage: Eukaryota > Metazoa > Arthropoda > Insecta > Hymenoptera > Braconidae > Diachasmimorpha > Diachasmimorpha longicaudata. Next base: position 915,065 of record NC_087230.1, on the reverse strand, counting down.
AGGTTTTATGACTTGAACGGTTCGATGTGGGACTCAAATTACACTTGGAAACTCTATAACAAAAAATTATACAAAGAATGTTTTATTTGGGAGGCTTGAGCTACGTCAATAAATTACAAGATTTATTACTTGTATCCGCTCACAAGTTTCTGAAACTGACAATTTCAAAAGGCTTTGTTTTTTCATCTTCAAAAGTGTTTAAAAATATTACAAACGGCCTGAACCTTTTCTCGAGAGTTTAAATTATTGAATACAATATTTGAACGCCAGACGCTAGATCTAGTAATAATATGGTGGTCATAGGGACCCTATATGGTAAGTAGCGGTCTACGCGACACCTTCCCCCTTATAATAAAAGGTGTTTAATAAACAGCTTTTTGACATGATTATCTCCTGTTATTATCAGAATTAGGCGATTCATACAATGACTTATAGAATATAGCTTATCTATTTCTTAATTAGTTATTTGATTCTCATCGTTGTCTACTGGTCTTATAAATGCTAACTTTAATTTATTCGTATGAACTATTTTTCTCTTAACTTTATCAATAGCTAGTTCTGCATTCAATTTTCCATGCATTCGAATTATTTCGTATGGTCCCATCCAACTATAGTCGAACTTCGAAGTTTTTGGTTCTTTGCGTAAATATACCTGATCTCCTACATGAAATTCTCTTGGATTAACATTTTTGTCATAATATATTTTACTCTTTTCTTTGGCCCTTTCCAAGTTGAATGCCGCAGTAGCCTGAGTGGTGGTAATCTTAGTGAAAAGGTCGTCAAGATATTGCACGTACGTTTGAGGAATTTGTTCTCTGGCAAATTCGGAAGGTATGATGGCTTTGACACCGAAAACGAGTTCGTGAGGAGTGAAACCTGTAGCTTCATGTACTGAAGTGTTATACGCGAACATGCCGAACCGAATCCATTCGTCCCAATCAGTTTTAGTACAATAATGTTTGAGGTATTCCACAAACACCCGATGTGCACGCTCTAGAGAACCAAGAGACTCTGGATGGAATGCAGTAGAATTTATTTTTTGGATTTTAAATATTTTGCAAAAATTCTTCATTAGTTGACTAACAAAATTGCTGCCTTGATCGGTGTGAATTACCCGAGGACAACCGAAACGGCTTATGAATTGTTCAGCGAGGGCTAACGCGACACTAATGGAATCGATAGAGGAAAGAGGAATTGCATCGGAGTACTTGGTGAGATTATCCTGAATTGTTAGAAGATAACGATTATTTTTTGCAGTTATGGGTAGAGGCCCTACAATGTCAATTTGAATTTTATCGAAAGCTCGTTTGGGAGTGTCTGTAATGCGCATCGGTTGTTTGGTTTCACGGGCGAGAATTTTATTCCTTTGACAGCTGTCACATGTGCGAACAAAATCGGCAATTTGTTTACGCATCGATGCCCAATAGAAATGCTCACGAATGCTATGATATAATTTGTGAACACCTTGATGTCCACCCGAAACTGACTCGTGGTATTCACGTATAATTTTTTCTCTCTCGGCTACCGGTGGTGTTTCTATTTCACCTGTACAAACTGTAATTATATATGCTGAGTTATTGAATATATTTTTGAGAAGACTCCCCACCTCTGGCCATTTAAATGAATCTAATCCTGTATCATTCGCGGCGATACTGAAAGTTTTGACGTCCTGAGAATCCATCAAATGTTTTAATGATTTGAAAGCGGTCTCGAGAGTGATCAGATTTGTTTTTGAAGTAGAAGTCTCGCGAATTACGAGATGAAATATGAAATGGTTTCTGTCGGTTCGATAAGTCATTGCCTGACCCAATGTTATCGATACGTCCTTCAATTTATCGATAGAAAATAAATTCCTATTTAATAGTTCAAGTCCTATTTCTGAGGTCACTCTAAGGTCAAGGGGGATGAAATGGATGAGGTGATCTCTACGTGTATATAAGTGGTCTTTGGTGTGGAGCATAGTTGGAAATGGTTTTGGAGCAATTGTATTATAAATGTCTGCATTTGTTTGAATAATACTAGATTCTATGTTACAACAATCTACTGAGGTCAATCCCATGAATCTGCCTTCGATTGCCCCCCCATGCATATCATCACTATTCCCTCGTTGGTGGACGAGACATCCGCCTGGGCCCGCAGTCCTCTTCCTGGGATACTGGTCAGGTATCAGGTCGGTATGCTCGGTAGACATTCCACGTTTCGCACCTCTGGCCGGGGTCTGAAGCGGCGGTCCGTAGACAACACCGATAGTCGACAGACTATCGGACCAGGGTGGACTAGATACTGATGGACACGATGACTCGAGACACGAGAAAGAGACAAGCCCCGTATCGGAACCAGATTCACGGGTTTTCTCTTGTTTGTCGGAATTATGTCCTTTATCAGATGTTAATGCGTCATTAGTAATTATGTTTACGACCTCAGGAGGCACCATGATCCCGCGCGCCAGGAACACAGCGCCTATTAGTTCTTCGGTGTGAAAAAAGTTTTTATCTACTTGTTCATCCCGATCCTCATTGACATCTAGAAGCAATGACTCGTCTGCGCAGTCGAGCATCTCTTCCAAATCCCTGGGATGTAGGGTTCCGTCTGTACTTTCTTCTGTCAAGTATGTATGTGTTTCAGTCGTTGGTTCGTCATAGGAATTAGTGGGATTTCGGGAAAGAGCGTCCGCGTTGGAATTAATTTTTCCCGGCTTGTATACGATAGTATAATCAAACTCATTCAGACGGATACGCCAACGCATTAATTTCGATGTCGGATCTTTGGCGTTATGTAACCATACTAATGGACGGTGATCGGTAATGAGGGTGAACTGGTGGCCATATAAATAAGGCCGAAAATGTTCAACGCCGAATATTATGGCCAGGAGCTCTTTTTCCGTGGTTGAATAATTTACTTCGGTATCCTTCAATGTCCGGGAAGCATAGGCGATAGGAAGATCTTTACCGATGGGCCCTTGACTCAATACAGCCCCGACTGCATAATTAGAGGCATCAGTTGTCACTAGAAAGGGTTTTGAAAACTTGGGAAATTGTAAAAGGGGTTCCGAGCAAAGAATATCGCGCAATATCTCGAAAGCTTTCTGTGCTGAATTGTCCCAAAGGAAAGCGTTATCCTTTTTCAATAAACGAGTGAGAGGTTTGGCTAATTTTGCCATATTTTTAATGAAACGCCTGTAGTATCCAATGAGACCAAGAAACTGTTTCACATTTTTTCTTGTTTTGGGGACTGGGAAATTCTTTACGGCGTGAATTTTCCCTGGATCAGGTTTCACACCCTTATCCGTAATTTGATGACCCAGATAAATTAGTTCACGACGGAGGAAATGACACTTGTCAGGTTGAAGAGTTAAACCTGCATCTCGTAACCGTGCCAATAGATTTTTTAATTTCCTCGCGTGTTCCTCAAGTGAACTGGCATAGATGACAATGTCATCCATGTAAACGAAGAGTTCTACCCCCTGGAGTCCGGATAAAACCATATCCATCATACGTTGAAACGTAGCTGGAGCATTTTTGAGGCCAAAAGGCATTTTATTAAACTCAAAAAAACCGAAGGGGGTGGAAAACGCAGTTTTATGTTTAGATTTTTCGTCCATTGGGATTTGGTGAAAACCTGAAGCTAAATCGAGAGTGCTAAAATATTTAGCACCACCGAGTTGATCCAATATATCGGTAATATTGGGTAGGGGATAAGCATCACTGATCGTTTTTTCGTTAAGAGCCCTATAATCGATCACCATCCGCCATCGCGGTTTTCCTGACGAGTCAGATTTTTTTGGGACGATCCATAAGGGAGAGTTATATGGGGATGTTGATGGCGAGATTATTTTATTCTCTATAAGACTTCCGACTTGTTTTTTGATTTCCTCTTTGTGGACAGCTGGGAAACGATACTGTTTAGTATTAATCGGGATTTCATCAGTCGTAAATAGTGTATGCTTTGCGGCGGTCGTAGAGCCTAATTTATCTCCAGGGAGATAAAATTGATAAGGGAATTGAGTGAGCGTCGCGAGGACACTTGCATTTTCTGATTCATTCAAGTGAGACAATTTTAACAATTTTGTCAATTGGACAATTCTTTGTGCCACTTCCTGAGGATTTTTCCTCATAGGGTCGTTGACACGAGTTTTTTCAGGGGTTGAGGGCACTGTACCAAAATCCTCAAGTTCAACGGGGGGGAGAGTGAGAGTAATGTGGCTAGTAGTGGAGTTTATGGCGAAGATCTTTGCCACTCCATTCTCATGCTGAGCCAGAACCTCACCCAAATAAACCCCAGGACCGGCATTTATTTTACGAATGTAACCGGATTTTTTATCCGGGTTTTTGATAAGTAAATTAATTAATTTTTTCGTACGAGGCGGAAGTTCTAGGCTAATATGAGAGTCGAATAGAAATTCTCTATCACTCAGACATAAACTACTCGGGCATTTATTTCTGAAGTGTAATACTGCCTCTTGTTGCACGAGAAATTTGATACCCAAAATACCGTCAGCCTTAACTGGGAAAGTATCAGTCACGACTTGGAATTTAATGTCTATTTTTCCTACTGGAATAGTGATTTCACCGAGAGTAGATACCATGCCAGATCCTATTCCAGTGACCCAAAATTTAGTTTTTTCATCAAAGAACGCGTCGGACTGTAAAGCCTGTTTTTTTATTAAATTCAATTGTGACCCGGTATCGATTAAAAATTGAGAATCATTTTTTATAAATAACACGTCGTTCAAAGGGATTATTGGGAGTTTTCCAGCCCCGTCACTCTCGCTGTTGTAACAGACCCTGTGGGCTCTGCGCGCGCAATTAATACTTCGCTCCGCGCGTTGATGGCCGGCGGAGCCCCCTTTGAGTTTAAATGCTGGTCATTATTACCGCGACATCCCCGATTTTCCTCTTTCTTCTGATACTGAGAGTGATTATTAGAATAATCTCTACGATTTCCCGAATAATTGTTAGTGCGATTGTTGGGTCGTCTGTCGAATTGATAACGTTTTTCACGTTCACGTTCACGTTCGTGCCCGTCGCATCTGTAATCGCGTCTACGTGCGTAATCTCGCCCTGAGTTACGATAACCGTCGCGTCGGGGTTGGCGTTGACCATCATTCTGATGCGAGTAATTTGCACTATGGACCCTTGCGTGAGCAGTAATTGGCTTCGAAGAGGACATTTGCAAATGACGGGTACGTTCGGCGTTCTCTACCTCGATTCTAGTCGCAATATCGATTGCATTTTGCAAGGAAGATGGTTTTTCTTTTGCCAAAAGAGTACTCATCAATGGATCGCGTAATCCTCGAGTGAAGCATGTCATTGCAGAGTTGTTGAGGAGTGTAATTATCCCAACGATCTGAACATTATCATATTTTTCGTTGGCTGCCTCACGACCGCGAACGAGAACTTCCAAAACTCGAGCTCCAAAAATTTCGATGCTTTCTTTTTCATTTTGAGCTAAACTGCGTAATTCGTCATTAACTAGGTCGATGTCAAAAACCCGAATGAATGCCCTCTTCAATAATCCGATCAGTTCAACAAGAGTCCGAGGTTCGTCTTGATTTGCAATAAGTCGTTTAGCGTGCCCTTCGATCTTGCTGCAAATTAGAGCTAATAAATTAATACAATCGGTTGGTTTCACGCGTGAATTCGCGATTTTACATTGTTGCAAAAAATTGGTTAGCTCCGCGGCTTTTCCATCGAAACGAGGAATCATATCACTGGCTAATTTCAAAGGCAAATATGACTGAGTGTGAGACGGTGACTCCATTTCAACAGCATTAATGAATAAATTATCGCTGGGGGAATGAGAGATACGCGGTGAATCACTCTGAGATGAAGAATGTGTCGCATTTTGGAAGGTCATTAGAGGGTTATATCGTGTTATTTCATCGGTCTGACCGTTTGTGGGCCGAATTTGTCGAAGTTGAGGAGGCGCAAAACTTGACTGAGGAGGAACAAAATCATAGATTTCTACCTGGAATTGACCACTAGCACTCAGCTGTACATCTAGATCCCTGTGCGACATTTTATATATAAAAAATGAAAAGACTTACGTCCTGATGACTTCTATATTTTTCTTTTATTAATTCACTTAGTGTCTTTATTTTGATGAAATCACAAGTTGCTCCGATCCATTGGCCGTCGGTGTTCACCGCCTGGAGATGTTGATGATGTCGTCCCCGTGTTGATGATTGCAATTGTGCCGGCGTTCACCGCCCGGGCACCCGTCGGCTGCTGCAGTCTCCCCTCGTTCGGTAGAATTAATTCTTTTGATGATGGCTTTGATGATGGTAATTATCGATAGTTGTCAATTGATTTTCGTGGATTATGATTTTAGCCTCTTTGATGCGTGTGATTTCAATGGCAATGACAATGTACGGTCATTGAAACCACCCTCTCTGGCATTTGCCCGACGTTCTTGGGGAAAACCGTACTCAAAAAACCCAAGATAGAGAGATGCGTGATAATGATTATCTTGATAATTGTGGATGACGTTGAGTTAAGTCCACTAAAAGAGGCGGTAGCCAAGGCGACGTCCTTCAGTGTACCCGAATTTTAATTTTAAACATATTAAATGAGTGGAAATTCGCCAACGACTTTCAAAAAGGTTTATTTTTCAACTCCCGCTCAATTAATCACCAGTTCAGATCACTAACATCACTTTAACTATTGCAGTTGTCTAATATTGTAATTTTTTTCAGTTTTTATTTCGAACCACACACTTGTGAGCCGGCACTATCACTTTTGAATTTTATATTGTTTTATTTGTTTTATTAATATCCCACCGCTGTCACCAAAATATGTTGCGTTCCCGTCTGGTTTGCTGGTTTCCAGGTGGCAGGTCCGATGCCCGTGGAGTGCAAAACCACTCTGCTCCACAAGTGCGGGATTTTTGAATTGATTAAATGAATACAAACACCAATGTATGGGATTATAATAATGAAACGTTTATTATTAGGTTGTAGACTTAGACTGCACGTTTCCACGTCTAAAATCGATCTGTTCTTACAATATTCCTCCAATATTTATCCTAAGTATCAGGACGAAGGGCCCTGTTTCTCAATAAGGAGTAGGGGACCAATCGTGGCCTTGAGCTCAGTTAGGGGGTTGGCTCTACACCCCCACGATCCTCTGGGCTTACTTAGCTTTGACTCCGGGGCTACATTATTCTAACAAAGGGGCCTCACATATGGACTTTAAAGAGAGAGAGAAAATACTAGAATTTCTCTCGGCGAAATTAGACTGTCTCCGAGAAAAGGTTTTATGACTTGAACGGTTCGATGTGGGACTCAAATTACACTTGGAAACTCTATAACAAAAAATTATACAAAGAATGTTTTATTTGGGAGGCTTGAGCTACGTCAATAAATTACAAGATTTATTACTTGTATCCGCTCACAAGTTTCTGAAACTGACAATTTCAAAAGGCTTTGTTTTTTCATCTTCAAAAGTGTTTAAAAATATTACAAACGGCCTGAACCTTTTCTCGAGAGTTTAAATTATTGAATACAATATTTGAACGCCAGACGCTAGATCTAGTAATAATATGGTGGTCATAGGGACCCTATATGGTAAGTAGCGGTCTACGCGACAGTATACAACCGCTCACGTTTCTGGGAAGGGTTACCGATTCTCGGGTGGGGCGCCACCGTCAACTTTGACTGGCGGGTTTTTAGCCGTTCGTATTTCGAATTGAAAAACAAAGTTTCAAAAACCCGCGGCCCGCCAAAATGAAAATTATCTCTCAGAAAAGTGTATGTTATAGAAGGAAACATAAATAAATAAATGATAAAAATTTAAAAAAAGTCTCCCTTTAAATTTTTCCCCACCCAATTCCTATTTAATAATAATGTAAAAATAAAAGAACTAAACATTAAAAAAGAAAGACAACAAATGTTTATTTTAAAAAATTTTTCTTATTAAAAAAAACTCAAATCTAAACTACATTTTTTTTGTTCGACTTAATAATAATGATCTTAATGCTAATATACTTTTGTTCTCAATATTTAAACTTAAAACTAAGGGACATAAATGGAGGGAAATACATAAAATTAGAAAAAAGAAAATTGTCATTAAAAAAATTTTATTAAAAAATAAAACTGGAAACTAAAATAAAAATTTTTTTTTTAAACATTAAATTGGATTAAATTTTTTTTTGTTTTTCCTGAGGCTCTGTTGTAATTTAAAACGAAGAGAAATAAATGAAGAAGAAAATATTTGTTTTAAAAAATTTTATTTTAAAAAACTTAAAATTAAAAATACAAAATTTATTTAAAAATTTAATTTAATTAAGGGGTGGAGGGGGATGTCAGTCCCACGGCTCAAGGGCCCAGGCATCCTCGACGTTGTCGGCGAGCGGTGAGCCGGCGGGGGGGGGGAGAGAGAGAGATTAGGTTAGATTTCCTTTATTAGCAATTTGCTAAGGCTTTCTCTGCGATTACTCGCTACATAGAATCTTTACATTGCTTTCACAAATTTTATAGCTTCTTGTATAAATTCTGAGTCGCCCAATCTCCTTATCTCTATCGGTAGTTGATTGTATAGTTTTATTCCTTCGTACATCACGTCATTTTGTGCAAAATTTAATTTCTTTGTTTCGGTCGTAATATTTTCGCTCTGTCTGGTTACCCTTTCATATACGTCGTCGGACACATTTCTGTCACTCATTTTTCGTATGTATTTCAGTACATTTAACTTTATTCTTTGCTCTACGTTCATCATACTCAATGCGTCCATCATATTGCTTATTCTAGTTCGTTTTCTACACTGTAATACCGACCTCATTGCTCTATTTTGCATTTTTTGCAGAGTTTTCAAACATGTTATATTCATTGTAAATAGAATTGTACTACAGTATTCAAAGTGTGGAGCAATTATGCTATCATATATCATTTTTCTCGCTAAAATACTTAAGTTTACTCCAATTCTATTCAAAATTCCAACTTTTTTACCGATTTTTTTCACCAAGTATTCTTGATGGTCTTCGAAGCTAAGCGTTGAGTCAATGATTATTCCGAGATATTTTATATGTGATACTCTTTGCAATTCCGTTCCTTTTGACTTTTCACATTTATAATTTTGCTTATTTTCTTTCTTCCATGGCTAATTATCATAAATTTGGTCTTCTGCATATTGATTTTTAAGCTATTGTTTTCTAGGTAATTTTCTATTCTGTGTAATGCCAAGTTCATCTTTTCTTCCAGGTTTCTAGAACAATTCCCTTGGCAGTATATCACCATGTCATCTGCGAAAAGACGGATGTGCCAATGGTTAGAGCCACACTTTCTTACAATATCATTTACATAAATTAAGAATAACAACGGTCCTAGCACAGACCCCTGTGGCACCCCCATCGAGACGTCAACTACGTTCGACTGGCTGTATCTGTAGTACGTTGATTGTGTTCTATTTTCTAAGTATGACTGGAACCATTTTAGCACCGACCCCCCAATTCCGTACCTTTCCATTTTTTTAGTAATAATTTGCGGTCCACTGTTTCGAATGCCCGTTTCAGGTCTATGAACATAGCTCCCACAATCATTCCCTCCCCAATAAATTTTTTCCATTCCGATGTGATTTCTTGCACAGCATTTTCACAAGATCTATTTTCTCGGAATCCATATTGTTCATTTATGAACAGGTTATGTTTTTCAAAATATTCGATAAGCTGTTTTGATACGATTTTTTCTGATATTTTTTCATATTGTGGGAGTATGTTAATAGGCCTAAACTCCTCCATTTTCGTCGTATTTTTTACTTTTGGAATCGGTATAATTTGCGAGTGTTTCCATTTACTTGGGACGTGACCTTTCATAATAGATTCGTTCATAATTTGTCTAATATTACTTCCCATGCACTTGTTAGCCAATTTCATTATTTTTGTTGATATTCCGTCTCTGGTGCCATTTTTATTCGGTAAATCTCCTATTATTCTATTAAATTCCTTTTCCGATACAGTGTGAAAATCATTGAGCGATGTATTTGTATATTTCTCAGAATCATTATCTATTTCTATTACTTTAAAAGTTCTTAAAATTTCTTGAACGCTACTTACAAAATAGCTATTGAATTTGTTTGCTATATTATCATCTCCATCTATCTTAATATTATTCATATGTATTTCGCTAGGCAATTTTGCTTCGCTAGTTCCATTCATCAATTTCTTTAAAGTTTTCCAGATCATTTTACTATTTGTCTTATTTTCATTAATTTTTTCGCCATAATATTTCAGTTTTGCGTTTCGCATTGCAGACACCACTTTATTTCTCGTCTGTTTATACTTTAACCAATCATTTTCATTTCCAGTATATTTGGCTATTAAAAATAGCTCTCGTCTTTCTAAGATTAATTGTTTGATACTACTATCGAATCATTGTTTTGCCCTTCTGGCATTTTTTTCGTTAATCCACTTTTCAGGGGCTAACTCGTCCACTGTTTTAGCAATTGTATAAATTAATTTTGTCGCAGCATTTTCTAGGTCGTTTGTATCTAAAATTGTATTGAAAGTACTAAATTCAGATAACACTTTCTCTTGAAATGTTACTTCGTTGAAATCTTTAAAATTACGCTTTAATATTTTGTCGTTTCTTTGTATATGTCTATCTGTTTCCAACTCAAATTCGATTAGGGCATGATCGGTTATTCTCACGTCATTCACTACTTTCAAAGACATATGATTGTTACAAAACACTAGATCAATGATGGTTGATGACCTTTCATTAATTCTCGTCGGTTCTTTTACATATTGCTTCATGCCAAGTCCTGAAAAAGCTCCGAGTAGTTTGTGTGAATAACATGAGTTCTCATTGACATTTATGTTAAAATCTCCCATGCATATGCAGTTACGTTCATTTTTAAAGTTTTCACATATGTCTTCTTTAAACTCTATAAATTCCGATATATTTGCCTTCGGAGAACGATAAGTTACTATGATCACCCCTTTAAAGCTTCTAACATTTATTTTAATACCGATTGCCCAGCAATTATTGTCAATTTTTTTATTTACAGATGTTTTATATTTGATATCGCTACGGACATACCCCAAAACCCCTCCCGTTGTTCTTTTTTCAGAGTCACACCTCAAGATTCGATAACCTGGTACATGAATTTCCTCATCATCTATTACGTTTGTCTAGTTTCGGATAGCGCTATTATTGCCGGCTTTTTCACATTAATCACCAGATCCACTATTTCATCTTTATTTCTCAATAAACTACGGACATTCATATATACGACTGGCGATTTATATACGGTTGTATTTGGTAGAGATCTTACGAAATCGCGACATTTCCTATTTTGTATCTGTTCATAAAATATTTGTGGGAAGAGCACGATTTATCTTTCACATGGTGTTCAATTTTTTCGTTCGTAAGTTGTAATTTCTCTTTGTGAGTCCAACAGCTGATACATTTGAATTCCGTAGCTCGACATTCCTGTGTACTATGATTTAGTGAGCATTTTCCGCAGACAATTGGTTTCTTACAATTTTTCGCGATATGATGAAAACCCCAACAATTGAAACATCGCTTGACATTTACATATTCTGTTACTTTACACCTATTCCAGCCTAAGTTAACAAATCCTCTTTTTATAATATTTTGATGCATATTTTTGCCCACCTCAATGACAAGTGACATTTTATTATATTTTGTGATGACCCATTTATTTATTATTTTCAGGTCAACTCCACCCGCAATTACATCCCATTTATTTTGTTTCAGTAGATCTCTCGCTATTACCTCGTTTGTTTTTTCATTATAGTCAATATCAATATTCGTCACTTTTATCTGTGGTACATATTTTTTTGGAGTTAACACTTTATATTCAGCGCCTAACTGCTCACCCATATAGTCAACTAGTTTCTTCGTTTCCAGTGGATTCTTGCAGTCAATCACGACTTTTCCTTTTGATGATTTTTTAAACTTACACACATCTATTGCGAGATCTGTCAGATCAATGTTGTTTTTTACAGCTGTTTCCGTTACTTCAGCGCTTACATTCGCAATGAGTTTCACAATTATCACGGAATCGCCATACACCGACCTGTGCGGTGTTTGCGCGGTTACACTGGCATACGTCACAGCATCTGCGTTGTCAATGTCGATTGAAATCGAGGGCGAGCGGAGCGCCGGGGAGGGGGAGAGAGAGAGAGATTGATTGATTGCGTTTATTCTTTAGCAACAGCTACATTGTTTTTCGCTTCCATTACATTCATTGCGCATTGTTTTTCACATACACAATTACATTGCGCTTCTTTTGTTCCTGTTTGGGGAGGGTCTAATCTTTAGAGTGGATGTGGGTGAAGAATCAGGTGAAGGATATGGTGGGATTAATCCGGGTGAAATTTAAACTCACTGTTCACTTTTCTGTAAAAGTTTAATGGGGCCACGTGCCACCAAAGTCGAAGTTTTACACAATTGTTTAATAGTTAAATTGATAATGTACTGGTTTTGTTCGCTGAATGTTCGATTCACAATTATTTAGCTCTGTTGGGTAACTTAATAAGGAAATCCTCCTTATATCTCTGATGGAGATGTACTTGGGGATTCACTTAGGTGATGTACTGGGGTAGAATTAGGAGAGGTACTTAAAGATTTACGCGTTACTGCACTCGATGGCTGTCCACGGTAGACTAGGGCGAGTTTTTTGGGCTTCCGGGGTCAGCTCGAGGGCCTAGTGACCTGAGGTGTCGCTGCTGACCTTTTGGCCTGACCGGGGGCCTTCATTACGAATTTGGCGCTGAACATTCGCGTTTCAAACAGTTCCCTTGAGCCACATAGCAAATTTTCGAGTATTTCGTTGTTTAATTGCACTCCTTTGTACATCGCGTTATTTTCGGCGAAGCTGGTTCGTCTGAAGGGTACCCGCAAAACTCCCCCTCTTCGCCTCTCACCACCAGCATTACTATCATTTTTCACTGGCCATTCGCCTTCCATCGTAGCTGCATGCACATATTTTATGACATTCATTCGAAGCCCCTGCTCCACCGACAAGAATGATAATGCAGTCAGCATATCCACTTTAGTTCGGCGACTGCAATGCAGAATACTCCTCATTCCCTTATTCTGTAACTTCTGCAGTTCCTTTAATCGTGTTTCGTCCACTGTATAAAGAATTGTGCTGCAATACTCGAAATGTGGGGCTATTATGCTTTTATACACCATATTTCTGGCCATCCTACTCAAATTATTACCAATCCGGTTCAATATCCCGATCTTCTTACCCACTTTCTTGACTAGGTACTCCACATAGGCTTTAAAGGTAAGGTTACAATCGATTAATATTCCCAGATTTTTTAATTTGCCAACGTTTTCAATTTCAAACCCATTCTTGCACATAACCCTGACATTTTTTCCGATGTTCTGTTTTCTATTTTTAATAATCATGAATTTCATTTTTGCGGTGTTCATTTTCAATTTATTTTCCACCAAGTAATCCTCCAATATATGAAGTTGTTCATTCATTTGCCTTTCCAGCTTTTCAGAGCTCGAGTCACACACATACAAAACCATGTCGTCAGCAAATAATCTCATATTAATCTTCTTTATAGTACATTTTAGTATATCATTTATATAAATTAAGAATAATAATGGTCCCAACACCGATCCTTGAGGAACTCCGGACGTTACTTCTAACCTATTAGATTTCGTTGCTGGGTAGCTCACGCTTTGTATACGTTCGCTTAGGAAGGAACTAAATCAATTTCAGACCCTCCCGCCAATACCATAGTTTTTCAGTTTTATCAATAGGACATTTCGATCTACCGTTTCAAATGCTCGTTGCAAATCAATAAATATAGCTCCCACTATATTTCCTTGATCAATGGTCTCTCTCCAGTCAGACACCAGACTTTGTACAGCTTTTTCGCATGATTTCTTTTCCCTGAACCCAAATTGTTCCTTGATCAATAGGCTATTTAGTTCCAAATAGTTCATTACCTGTTTCGCCACTATCTTCTCTAAAATTTTTTCATATTGCGGAAGCATATTGATTGGCCTAAATTCTTCAGCATTATGAGTATTTTTAATTTTTTGTATGGGCGTGATTTCTGAGTGTTTCCACTCTCTGGGAACATATCCCTTCTCCAATGAATCATTTAGTATTTCACATAGTTGATCACTCGCAGTTTCTGAAACTAATTTTAATATGCAACTCGAAATTCCTTCGCTAGTGCCACTCTTTTTTGGCAGAACCTGCAGCATTTTTTCCAGATCCGTTGGCATTATCAAATTGAAATTCTCGAATCTCTGTTCAGTGAGTATCATCATTTCCATTCGAGACTCGCGATTCGCAATGCTATTTATGTTATCTTTTACGCTGTTTATAAAATAATTATTGAACGCACTCGCAATTGCCGCTTCATTCGTGATCGTAATCCCGTTGATATTTATTTCATCCGGTAATGTACTAGCTTGTTTTTTGTTTAGAATATTTTTCAATGCTTTCCACATTTTGTTCTGATTTTTTCTATTGTTATCAATTTCGTTCTCATAATATGCCCTTTTTCTTTCTCTGATATGAGAAACTACTTCATTCCTTTTCTTCCTAAATTTATGCCAGTCATCTTCTCCATTACGTGTCATAACAACTTTGAACAAATTTTGTCTCTCCCTTATCAATTTCTTCACCTCGTCGTTAAACCATTTTTTATCCACTATTCTGGTTTTTATAGCCCTGTTTCGCAGAGGAGCTTCCGAGTCAAGTGTTCGAATTATGGTATCCACAAATATATTTGCTTTGTCATCTACATTAAGAATGTCATTTTCAGTAGAAGATCTATGTTGCAAATTCATCTTTAATTGTTCTTTAAAAATCTTAGCGTTAAAATTCTTGAAGTCTCGGCTTTGTCTTCTGCTTATCGGATTATCGATCGTCGTCATTCCAAGGCTAAACTCTATTATTGGATGATCCGTTATTTTTGGGTCATGTATGACGCTAGCATTGACTTCAGTATTACTAAATAACAGATCAATTGTCGTTGCGCTATTTACATCTATTCTCGTTGGCTCTTTTATTAATTGCTTCATGCCCAGTGCTGCAAAGACATTGTTCAATTTTCTCGAATAATATCGATCGCTGTTTAAATCGATATTAAAGTCGCCAACGCAAATACAATTTTCCTGTCTCTCAACAGACTCACAAATGTCTTCTATATAGTTGATAAAATCTGAGTCACTCGCACTTGGTGAGTGATATGTCACTATTAGTACTCCGTTAGATATGTCACTAACAATTTTTACCCCAATGGACCAACAATTATTTTCAATCTTACTGTTCACAATTTTCACGAATTTGATGTTGCTTTTTATCAGAAGCCGCAGTAGCTGCTTGCGCCATGTGTATGCGCAAAAACGTCAGCGTACAGCTGCGGGTTTATACAGGGTGGTCCGATTAAGGGTGTCGATTCTGACCAGGCATGTTTTGGGGGTGATTCTGAGCAGAAAAGTCCTTTTCCACTTTTCGCTCGGACGCACCCCTGCAGAGATATGGGGGTGAAAAGAACGGCCAATGGGGCGCGAGCATTGTGGGGCACTCCGTCCGTGTGCCGCCGGTAAGCAGTGTGTGTGCTTCCCCTTCTCCGCGGCCGGACGTTCCATGCCGCTAGTGAGTGAGAGAGAGAGAGAGAGAGAGAGAGGGGGGGAAAGATATTTCAAGACAATCCTTTCGCGGGAGGGGGGGGGGCTGGGGTGATTAAAAACCAATTATTATTTATATTAGTATTATTTATTAAAATACAAGATTCTGAAAACCACGGGCATCCCCCTTGGCATTCCGCAGCAAATTGTTTAAATATTAATTATCTCATTATGCAGGGGGCCTACAGCATTTTGTTAAGAGATCTTTTTTATTGCAAATTAAATTTACAACAAGAAAGGTCTGTTTGAGATGGAGACGAGGTTGCGGTGCCGATTTGGGATCGGTGGGAAAAATAAAAAGACACGAGACACGTTAGCTGATGGGAGATGTACTATTTAATTTATTGTAAAACAATTTGAGGCGTAACCTCGCGTCTTTCGAGAGAACTTTGTCACAATAGAGTTTATTAATTTCAATTCACGCACTGCTGGTGATGTACTAGAACAGTTATAGAGCACGCGATTGAAAAATTGAGGTTTTCTTGGAGATATTTGATTTAGAGATAGCTACAAAAACTTGAACGTCTGTGGTTCGTCAAGGATGTAGATGGACTGAGGCTCAGAAACGTCCGTTGGGCGTACGAGTCGTAGCGCGTGGTGATTTTCTCATCCCTCTATAGGGTGATTAGAAAAACTATTTAAAATTAAGTTTTCTGGAATGTTCGAGAATATTTACTGGAGGATTGGGTGATCTCTCTCTCTCTTTTAAACATCCCGGGGCCCATTCATCATCAGGGATGATGAATTATCTCTCTTGAGTTTCTCTTCTACGGTGGATGGCTTTGGTAGGTGTCTACTCCTCTTCCTGCTCTGGCTCCTCTTCTGGAGGTTGTTCTGCTGGAGGTGGATCTGTCGGTAGGAGGCAGAGCTTGGCGATGGGTCTTTTGAAGATTGAGCTGGTGCTGGTGATCCTCTCTAAGATGGGAGTTCCATTTTGTTGTGTTGGAACTGATGCTTTTGAGGTCCTGATGGTTGCAACTCTGGTTAGGCCATCTGCTCCTGGGTGAATTTCTATTACTCTTGCGAGGGGCCATTTTGCTGGAGGATAATCTTCGTCGATCATCAGGACCATGTCTCCAACCTCGATGTTCCTCTCTCTCTGGTTCCACTTATAGATGGCTTGATATCGTTGGAGACACTCTCTAGCCCATCTGGACCAGAACTGCTGGATTTTTTGAGTAACCAGATTCCATCTTTGTAGTTTTCTGGGCTCTCTGTTGAGGAGGGTTGGTTCTGGTATGATCTGGAGTGGCTCACCGATCAGGAAATGTCCTGGGGTGAGTGCTTGGAGGTCTTCTGCGTCATCCGTCATTGGAGTGATTGGCCTCGAATTCAGGCAGGCCTCGATTTGGATGAGGATGCTGTTGAGTTCCTCATAGGTGAATGTTGATGATCCGAGGACTCTCTTGAGGTGGAACTTGGTGGATTTCACAGCTGCCTCCCATTTGCCACCAAAGTGGGGTGCTCTCGGTGGTGAGAAGCTCCATTGAGTCCCCTGTGTGGCGAGGGCAGCTTGAATCTCGAGGTTCTCTCTCGAGGGTTGATTGTACAGCGTCTTGAGTACTGAGGCTGCGCCAACAAATGTAGTGGCGTTGTCGCTGTACATCACTTCGGGGATTCCTCTTCTTCCGGTGAATCTCTTATATGCCCCTATGAAGGCATCTGTCGTCTGCCTGGACACGAGCTCGAGATGAACAGCTGATGTGCTGAAACAGACAAAAACTGCAATATGCACCATAGATGGTTGGGCGTTTGTAGGCCGCCATTTGAGAATGGGAAGTGGACCTGCATAGTCCACTCCCGTGTGGAGGAATGCTCGTGTTGGTGAAGTTCTAACAGCCGGCAGTGGTGCCATTCGCTGTTGAGCCTGGCGTCCTCGGTGTCTGATGCAGATGGCACATTTCTGGATATGGGCTCTGACAGTGCCTCTGCCACCGATGATCCAGTACTTCTGTCGCGTGAAAGCTAGGGTGAGTTGTGTCCCACCGTGCAGAGTTTTTCGGTGAGCTTCTTCGAGGACTAACGTCGTTAGTCGAGACTGTCGAGGCAGGATTGCTGGGTGAATCTCTTCGGGATCCAGCTGTGAGTTTTTGAGACGGCCTCCTAGTCGGATAATTCCGAGTTCGTCTAGAGTGGGCGTTAACTTTGCCAGAGGATGACTCCGTGGTACTTGAGCGTTTCTCACGAGCAACCTATGAACAGAAGCAAAATATTGAGCTTGAGTTATTTTTACCCAGAATATCCTGGCCTCGGTGAGTTCTCTGATGGTGAGGACGGGCGTCTGGGGAACTGGCTGTCTTCTAAATCGCTCGATTGCTCTGTTCAGTGTCGCTGTTACTTGGAGTACCTTTTCCATTCTGGAGTACCTGTTGAGTAGTTCGGCTAAGGCATTGATCTTCATGGCCACTGGATAGGACGGTGACGGTCTTGCTTCGGTTGCTGCTACTGCTGGGACGTCTTCTATTGAGGAAGGCCATTCCTGGGGATCCTGATTAATCCATTCAGGTCCGGTCCACCATAGGGGATGTACTGCTAGCTCTTGAGGAGCTATTCCTCTTGAGGCACAGTCGGCTGGATTCTCCTTGCCGCTGATATGTCTCCAGCTTGCATCTGGGAGTGAGTCCTGGATTTTGATGACTCGGTTTTGGACGTAGTCTTTCCATCTTGAGGGGTGTCCTTTTATCCATGCCAGGGTTACCATAGAATCTGTCCATAGGTGAGTTTCTACTTCCCTGAGGTCGAGCATCTCTTTGGTGATGACCACTAACTTCGTAAGCAGGACAGCTGCGTTGAGTTCAAGACGAGGAATGGTCATACGCTTGATAGGAGCCACTCTTGTTTTTGCGCAGACCAGTACTGTTGAAGTAGGCTCATTGAAGTTCTCTGTCCTGAGGTACACTACTGCACCCATTGCTGCGGTGGAGGCGTCTGCGAATCCATGGATTTGGATTCTCTTCGTCTTGGATGAAATTCTCAACCATCTCGGTACTGAGATTTGATTCAGCGTATTGAGATTGAGCCTGAAGTCTTTCCATTGGCGTTGATAGTCTTCTGGTAGAGGTTCATCCCAGTTGAGTTTTAACTTCCATAGATCCTGGATGATTATTTTTCCTCGAGTGACTACTGGTGCGATGAGTCCCAATGGATCGAAGAGTTGAGCTATTTCTGATAGTGTTGTCCTCTTCGTGAACACTGCTGAATCAAACTCCTTTGATTTGTATTGGAATGTATCAGTGGTTTGATGCCAATACAATCCAAGGACTTTGGTGATAGGCTCTTGGAATTGGATTATCGATTGAGTTGATGATATTCCTAATGTCTCCAAGGCTTGTGGACAGTTGCTGCTCCACTTCTGGAGTGGAAACCCGCCTGCTTGGCAAAGACCACTTAGCTGCCAGGCGATTTCTCTGAGTTCTTCTGCGGTTTCTGCTCCACCATAAATGTCATCGACATATCTGCCTTTGGTGAGTGTCTCAACTGCGGCAGGATATCGATGGCCTTCGTCCTCTGCTAATTGCTGGAGCACTCTTAGAGATAGCCATGGAGAACAGTTGAGTCCGTACGTAACTGTGGTGAGCTCGTAGGTGATGAGCTGTTGTTGCGAATTGTGCCACAGTATTCTCTGGAGATTCCACTGGTCCTTGTGAACGTTTATCTGTCGAAACATCTTGACTATGTCTGTTCCAAAGACTAGTTTGTGCTTTCTCAGCCATGTCAAGACGTTCATCGTGTCTGCTTGGAGCTTCCCCCCAGGATAGAGGATATCGTTGAGGGATATTCCTGATGAGGTTTTGCTTGAGCCGTTGAAGACTACTCTCAATTTCGTAGTGAGTGCGTCTTCTCGTAGAACCCCGTGATGCGGTAGATAGTATGCTGTGGAGGGTTCTTCTTCTATTGGTGCTCTCCTCATGTGTCCTAATGTCTCATACTCATCGATGAAGTCTCTATAGAGCTTGGCATAATTATCGTCTGCCTTGAGACGACGTGCAACTGACTGTAGTTGCCTTGAGGCTTTGAGCTTTGAGTTGCCGAGTGCTTCTGCTGATGTCCTTAGAGGGAGTCTAACTGTATAACGCCCGGTCTTGTCTCTTGAGTGCGTGGACGTAAATATTTTCTCACACTGGAGTTCATCTGGTGATAGCTCTGAGTTCTGCGTTGTGGGTAATTCTTCCTGGGTCCAAAATCTTTGAAGAAGCTCTAGGAGTTGTTCATTGGTGGATTCCTTTACGGCCGATAATGAAATCCTTGGTGAACAACCTTTGCATTCGACTGGTCCGGATAGGATCCATCCGAATACGGTTTGTTGGCCAACTAATTGAGTATTACTGGAGCTGACTACTCTCTGCTTGAGGATCCGCCCATAGGTATCAGCTCCTAATATGATGTCTATTGGCCCAGGTTTGAGATAGTCTGGATCGGCTAGTTGAAGACCTTGGAGTGGGTCGATCCTTGGTGATTTGCAGGAGAAGGATGGTAGCTTCACGGTGAGTTTCTTGAGGACGTGGGCATCAAGGTCAACTTGTTCTGACCCGTCGAGTGCGTAGAGTGTAATTGAAGCTACTCCTCTCGTGCGTCCTGCGTTCGTCTCTGCGATTCCGATGAGCTCAATTGATGATGACCTTATTGAGAGGTAGAGAGATTTTACTAGTTGCTCGGAGATGAAGGATAGCTCTGATCCTTGATCGAGGAGCATTCTTATACTCAGTGTGAAGCCTCTTGGAGATTGGATTCTTGCTTGGGCTGTGGCTAGCAACACACATTGGTGAGTGTCTTTTGATAGGTGACTCCGCTGATTATTGAGTATCTTCTGATTGCGTGTCTCTTCTGCCTTACTGATCGTTGCCGTGTTGAGCGTAGTCTTTGGTGATGTACTTCTCGAGTCTGTTGAGTTGAGTGCGATCAGTAAGGGTTCTGATTAAAGTGAATGATTTTTATGTACACTCACTCCAATCTGTCGACTCCTTCTTTGGAGGTGCAATCTCTGCCTTTGAGGTGGAAGCTACTGGCTCGTTCTGTTGCACCTCTCCCGAGGTGTGTGGGCTGCCTCCGTGGATCAGCGTGTGGTGCCTGCGTTTGCAGGTGAAGCACGTCTTTTGAGTCTTGCACTTTGAGAAGACGTGTGGCCCTAGACAGTTAAAGCACAGTCTGGTGGTTGAGACGAAGTCGTTCCTCTGGATCGGTGATAGGGCTATAAATTTGTCGCAATTCGCGATGAAATGCGACCCCTTGCAGTAAGCGCAGTTGTTACTGGGCTTTGTTGCTTCCCGATGATCAGCTGATTGAGTTGAGGCTGTGAAAACTCTTCGTGTCCCTTGAGGAGATGCTGGTCGTGGTCGTTGAGTCTGAGTCTTCGGATGGAGTCGTTCTCCTGCGTTGATACCTCGTGCGCACGACTCCACGAAGTTGGTGAAGTCCTTGAGTGATGGAAAATCCTTGGAATCCCCTACTTTGAGTTCCCATGCTCTTAGGGTCTCTGTGTCCAGAGATCTTCTCAATAGATGAACCAGCATCTGTTCCAAAATCTGGTCTTTTGGAAGCTTGGTTGTGGTGATCAGCTGATCAAACGTCTCCAGCGTAGCTGCTGCGTTCGAATTGAGGTTCTCTGCGTTCGCCTTAGTGATTTTGGGAAGACTGAGGACCCTGTTGAATAGAGCTTGTGCTGCTAATCTAGGATCCTCATATTTCCTCACTAATTTGTCCCATGCCTTCTCATAATTCTCCTCGGTGATTGTGAAGGTGGACAATAATTGAGAGGCTGGTCCCTTGAGTGCTTCCTTGAGACGAACCAGCTTCTGTACTGGTGGGATTGAGTCGTCTTTGCCCACCAGTGATTGGAAGAGATCTCTAAATTGGCTCCATTTAGAGTGACTTCCATCAAACGTGATGAGTGAGATACGCTTTAATTGGTTGGCCTGCTTCGTTGAGGTGGATGCGTTCGCCTCCTCTTTTTTAAGTTGCCCTTTCAGTTGATAAATCAACTTTGAGCAATCTCGACGCCATGTGGTGGCCCTTTTATACCCCTCATAGGCCAGGTACTCTTGAGTGGGAAGCAGGTTGACCGCGAATTCCTTTTGAATGGTCACTACCTCGTTCCAGTCAGCTTCCAGCATTTTCTCGTGGCCCTCGAGTTCATCTAACGTGAGCCTAGTTATTTGAGTGGCCAGTTCCAGCAGCTCCTTGTGCAGGTCACTAAATCCACGCAGCTTTGTTCGGATTTGCTGGAGCTGGAAGTTTTGTAGCGCAGACAGATTCAGCGGGTCCGGTATTGGTGGCACCCCAATACATGATTCCCGCGTCTTGATGCGAGTTGGAGTGGGCTCTGGTTGCTTTTGCTCTGAGACGTCATCATTAACCTCTAATGATGACGGACCTGGAGTGGGCGTGTCCTCTGTAGCTTCGGACACTCTAATACTTGGACGAGCAAAATTAGCATCCGCATCTTTAAATTGATCATCGAGAATCTCTTCGAGATCGTCTGGGTGTTTTTGGTGTAAGTCAGACATGGTTACTTACTTGGTGAGTAGCTATTTGATTTCTACTTTACCTAATGCTGACTTATTCACACTTGCGGTCGGTAATGTAGAGTGCTTACTTGGTGATGCCGCTTTCTGAGGTCGGTTGAGTCCCACTGAGGTTCGGCTGAGTTCGGCTTCACGAGGTGTTCCGACGATTCGAAGAAGCACGTTGAGTCCTGGGTGTCGGTGTTTATGGTTGAGTACGCCTGAATGTAAACACTAGACCCAGTGTTTGGTGATGTTCTCTGACCTTGTCCTTTTGTTAGGCCCGTGAGGAATGTTGACCGCACGTACCTGAGTGTCAATTATCACTGCACGAACTTTCCACTGAACAAAATTCACGATGTAATTTTTCCACCGATTTCCCAGATCCGGCTCGAAGGACCAAATGTTTGAGATGGAGACGAGGTTGCGGTGCCGATTTGGGATCGGTGGGAAAAATAAAAAGACACGAGACACGTTAGCTGATGGGAGATGTACTATTTAATTTATTGTAAAACAATTTGAGGCGTAACCTCGCGTCTTTCGAGAGAACTTTGTCACAATAGAGTTTATCAATTTCAATTCACGCACTGCTGGTGATGTACTAGAACAGTTATAGAGCACGCGATTGAAAAATTGAGGTTTTCTTGGAGATATTTGATTTAGAGATAGCTACAAAAACTTGAACGTCTGTGGTTCGTCAAGGATGTAGATGGACTGAGGCTCAGAAACGTCCGTTGGGCGTACGAGTCGTAGCGCGTGGTGATTTTCTCATCCCTCTATAGGGTGATTAGAAAAACTATTTAAAATTAAGTTTTCTGGAATGTTCGAGAATATTTACTGGAGGATTGGGTGATCTCTCTCTCTCTTTTAAACAGGTCTCTTGACAAAATCTTGTAAAAGAGCCTCTTATCAGGATAATTAATAATAAACAATGCATCTCTACATTGCCAGGGGATGGCTCGCGATTTTCGGGGGAATCCGGCGCAATAAACGCGTTTTCTTGATTATCAACTAAACAAATGGATTTACGGCCTTTTGTCATAAGAGATTTGTTGCAGAGAATCAAATTGTCTACAATAAATGTCTTATGGCGGGTCCCGTAAATCCATTTGTTTATTCAATAAATCGATTTGAAATTTAAACAAACACCGCGATTAATTAATAAAAGAAGACGATTTCGCGATTTTTATCTCAAATAATTAATATTTATAATTGAATTCCCGGCAAAAAATGCGTCTTGACAAAATGTTGTAAACCCATTTGTTTACAAGATAATTGTCAAAACGTGTTTTTTTATGGAAAAATCCCGAAAACCACGGGCATCCCCCTTGGCATTCCGCAGCAAATTGTTTAAATATTAATTATCTCATTATGCAGGGGGCCTACAGTATTTTGTCAAGAGACCTTTCTTGTTGTAAATTTAATTTGCAATAAAAAAGATCTGTTTAAAAGAGAGAGAGAGATCACCCAATCCTCCAGTAAATATTCTCGAACATTCCAGAAAACTTAATTTTAAATAGTTTTTCTAATCACCCTATAGAGGGATGAGAAAATCACCACGCGCTACGACTCGTACGCCCAACGGACGTTTCTGAGCCTCAGTCCATCTACATCCTTGACGAACCACAGACGTTCAAGTTTTTGTAGCTATCTCTAAATCAAATATCTCCAAGAAAACCTCAATTTTTCAATCGCGTGCTCTATAACTGTTCTAGTACATCACCAGCAGTGCGTGAATTGAAATTGATAAACTCTATTGTGACAAAGTTCTCTCGAAAGACGCGAGGTTACGCCTCAAATTGTTTTACAATAAATTAAATAGTACATCTCCCATCAGCTAACGTGTCTCGTGTCTTTTTATTTTTCCCACCGATCCCAAATCGGCACCGCAACCTCGTCTCCATCTCAAACATTTGGTCCTTCGAGCCGGATCTGGGAAATCGGTGGAAAAATTACATCGTGAATTTTGTTCAGTGGAAAGTTCGTGCAGTGATAATTGACACTCAGGTACGTGCGGTCAACATTCCTCACGGGCCTAACAAAAGGACAAGGTCAGAGAACATCACCAAACACTGGGTCTAGTGTTTACATTCAGGCGTACTCAACCATAAACACCGACACCCAGGACTCAACGTGCTTCTTCGAATCGTCGGAACACCTCGTGAAGCCGAACTCAGCCGAACCTCAGTGGGACTCAACCGACCTCAGAAAGCGGCATCACCAAGTAAGCACTCTACATTACCGACCGCAAGTGTGAATAAGTCAGCATTAGGTAAAGTAGAAATCAAATAGCTACTCACCAAGTAAGTAACCATGTCTGACTTACACCAAAAACACCCAGACGATCTCGAAGAGATTCTCGATGATCAATTTAAAGATGCGGATGCTAATTTTGCTCGTCCAAGTATTAGAGTGTCCGAAGCTACAGAGGACACGCCCACTCCAGGTCCGTCATCATTAGAGGTTAATGATGACGTCTCAGAGCAAAAGCAACCAGAGCCCACTCCAACTCGCATCAAGACGCGGGAATCATGTATTGGGGTGCCACCAATACCGGACCCGCTGAATCTGTCTGCGCTACAAAACTTCCAGCTCCAGCAAATCCGAACAAAGCTGCGTGGATTTAGTGACCTGCACAAGGAGCTGCTGGAACTGGCCACTCAAATAACTAGGCTCACGTTAGATGAACTCGAGGGCCACGAGAAAATGCTGGAAGCTGACTGGAACGAGGTAGTGACCATTCAAAAGGAATTCGCGGTCAACCTGCTTCCCACTCAAGAGTACCTGGCCTATGAGGGGTATAAAAGGGCCACCACATGGCGTCGAGATTGCTCAAAGTTGATTTATCAACTGAAAGGGCAACTTAAAAAAGAGGAGGCGAACGCATCCACCTCAACGAAGCAGGCCAACCAATTAAAGCGTATCTCACTCATCACGTTTGATGGAAGTCACTCTAAATGGAGCCAATTTAGAGATCTCTTCCAATCACTGGTGGGCAAAGACGACTCAATCCCACCAGTACAGAAGCTGGTTCGTCTCAAGGAAGCACTCAAGGGACCAGCCTCTCAATTATTGTCCACCTTCACAATCACCGAGGAGAATTATGAGAAGGCATGGGACAAATTAGTGAGGAAATATGAGGATCCTAGATTAGCAGCACAAGCTCTATTCAACAGGGTCCTCAGTCTTCCCAAAATCACTAAGGCGAACGCAGAGAACCTCAATTCGAACGCAGCAGCTACGCTGGAGACGTTTGATCAGCTGATCACCACAACCAAGCTTCCAAAAGACCAGATTTTGGAACAGATGCTGGTTCATCTATTGAGAAGATCTCTGGACACAGAGACCCTAAGAGCATGGGAACTCAAAGTAGGGGATTCCAAGGATTTTCCATCACTCAAGGACTTCACCAACTTCGTGGAGTCGTGCGCACGAGGTATCAACGCAGGAGAACGACTCCATCCGAAGACTCAGACTCAACGACCACGACCAGCATCTCCTCAAGGGACACGAAGAGTTTTCACAGCCTCAACTCAATCAGCTGATCATCGGGAAGCAACAAAGCCCAGTAACAACTGCGCTTACTGCAAGGGGTCGCATTTCATCGCGAATTGCGACAAATTTATAGCCCTATCACCGATCCAGAGGAACGACTTCGTCTCAACCACCAGACTGTGCTTTAACTGTCTAGGGCCACACGTCTTCTCAAAGTGCAAGACTCAAAAGACGTGCTTCACCTGCAAACGCAGGCACCACACGCTGATCCACGGAGGCAGCCCACACACCTCGGGAGAGGTGCAACAGAACGAGCCAGTAGCTTCCACCTCAAAGGCAGAGATTGCACCTCCAAAGAAGGAGTCGACAGATTGGAGTGAGTGTACATAAAAATCATTCACTTTAATCAGAACCCTTACTGATCGCACTCAACTCAACAGACTCGAGAAGTACATCACCAAAGACTACGCTCAACACGGCAACGATCAGTAAGGCAGAAGAGACACGCAATCAGAAGATACTCAATAATCAGCGGAGTCACCTATCAAAAGACACTCACCAATGTGTGTTGCTAGCCACAGCCCAAGCAAGAATCCAATCTCCAAGAGGCTTCACACTGAGTATAAGAATGCTCCTCGATCAAGGATCAGAGCTATCCTTCATCTCCGAGCAACTAGTAAAATCTCTCTACCTCTCAATAAGGTCATCATCAATTGAGCTCATCGGAATCGCAGAGACGAACGCAGGACGCACGAGAGGAGTAGCTTCAATTACACTCTACGCACTCGACGGGTCAGAACAAGTTGACCTTGATGCCCACGTCCTCAAGAAACTCACCGTGAAGCTACCATCCTTCTCCTGCAAATCACCAAGGATCGACCCACTCCAAGGTCTTCAACTAGCCGATCCAGACTATCTCAAACCTGGGCCAATAGACATCATATTAGGAGCTGATACCTATGGGCGGATCCTCAAGCAGAGAGTAGTCAGCTCCAGTAATACTCAATTAGTTGGCCAACAAACCGTATTCGGATGGATCCTATCCGGACCAGTCGAATGCAAAGGTTGTTCACCAAGGATTTCATTATCGGCCGTAAAGGAATCCACCAATGAACAACTCCTAGAGCTTCTTCAAAGATTTTGGACCCAGGAAGAATTACCCACAACGCAGAACTCAGAGCTATCACCAGATGAACTCCAGTGTGAGAAAATATTTACGTCCACGCACTCAAGAGACAAGACCGGGCGTTATACAGTTAGACTCCCTCTAAGGACATCAGCAGAAGCACTCGGCAACTCAAAGCTCAAAGCCTCAAGGCAACTACAGTCAGTTGCACGTCGTCTCAAGGCAGACGATAATTATGCCAAGCTCTATAGAGACTTCATCGATGAGTATGAGACATTAGGACACATGAGGAGAGCACCAATAGAAGAAGAACCCTCCACAGCATACTATCTACCGCATCACGGGGTTCTACGAGAAGACGCACTCACTACGAAATTGAGAGTAGTCTTCAACGGCTCAAGCAAAACCTCATCAGGAATATCCCTCAACGATATCCTCTATCCTGGGGGGAAGCTCCAAGCAGACACGATGAACGTCTTGACATGGCTGAGAAAGCACAAACTAGTCTTTGGAACAGACATAGTCAAGATGTTTCGACAGATAAACGTTCACAAGGACCAGTGGAATCTCCAGAGAATACTGTGGCACAATTCGCAACAACAGCTCATCACCTACGAGCTCACCACAGTTACGTACGGACTCAACTGTTCTCCATGGCTATCTCTAAGAGTGCTCCAGCAATTAGCAGAGGACGAAGGCCATCGATATCCTGCCGCAGTTGAGACACTCACCAAAGGCAGATATGTCGATGACATTTATGGTGGAGCAGAAACCGCAGAAGAACTCAGAGAAATCGCCTGGCAGCTAAGTGGTCTTTGCCAAGCAGGCGGGTTTCCACTCCAGAAGTGGAGCAGCAACTGTCCACAAGCCTTGGAGACATTAGGAATATCATCAACTCAATCGATAATCCAATTCCAAGAGCCTATCACCAAAGTCCTTGGATTGTATTGGCATCAAACCAGTGATACATTCCAATACAAATCAAAGGAGTTTGATTCAGCAGTGTTCACGAAGAGGACAACACTATCAGAAATAGCTCAACTCTTCGATCCATTGGGACTCATCGCACCAGTAGTCACTCGAGGAAAAATAATCATCCAGGATCTATGGAAGTTAAAACTCAACTGGGATGAACCTCTACCAGAAGACTATCAACGCCAATGGAAAGACTTCAGGCTAAATCTCAATACGCTGAATCAAATCTCAGTACCGAGATGGTTGAGAATTTCATCCAAGACGAAGAGAATCCAAATCCATGGATTCGCAGACGCCTCCACCGCAGCAATGGGTGCAGTAGTGTACCTCAGGACAGAGAACTTCAATGAGCCTACTTCAACAGTACTGGTCTGCGCAAAAACAAGAGTGGCTCCTATCAAGCGTATGACCATTCCTCGTCTTGAACTCAACGCAGCTGTCCTGCTTACGAAGTTAGTGGTCATCACCAAAGAGATGCTCGACCTCAGGGAAGTAGAAACTCACCTATGGACAGATTCTATGGTAACCCTGGCATGGATAAAAGGACACCCCTCAAGATGGAAAGACTACGTCCAAAACCGAGTCATCAAAATCCAGGACTCACTCCCAGATGCAAGCTGGAGACATATCAGCGGCAAGGAGAATCCAGCCGACTGTGCCTCAAGAGGAATAGCTCCTCAAGAGCTAGCAGTACATCCCCTATGGTGGACCGGACCTGAATGGATTAATCAGGATCCCCAGGAATGGCCTTCCTCAATAGAAGACGTCCCAGCAGTAGCAGCAACCGAAGCAAGACCGTCACCGTCCTATCC
The DNA here is from genome assembly GCF_034640455.1 of Diachasmimorpha longicaudata. Lineage (NCBI taxonomy): Eukaryota > Metazoa > Arthropoda > Insecta > Hymenoptera > Braconidae > Diachasmimorpha > Diachasmimorpha longicaudata. The sequence goes on along the minus strand of NC_087230.1, from coordinate 886,529 downwards.
AGTGGCCATGAAGATCAATGCCTTAGCCGAACTACTCAACAGGTACTCCAGAATGGAAAAGGTACTCCAAGTAACAGCGACACTGAACAGAGCAATCGAGCGATTTAGAAGACAGCCAGTTCCCCAGACGCCCGTCCTCACCATCAGAGAACTCACCGAGGCCAGGATATTCTGGGTAAAAATAACTCAAGCTCAATATTTTGCTTCTGTTCATAGGTTGCTCGTGAGAAAAGCTCAAGTACCACGGAGTCATCCTCTGGCAAAGTTAACGCCCACTCTAGACGAACTCGGAATTATCCGACTAGGAGGCCGTCTCAAAAACTCACAGCTGGATCCCGAAGAGATTCACCCAGCAATCCTGCCTCGACAGTCTCGACTAACGACGTTAGTCCTCGAAGAAGCTCACCGAAAAACTCTGCACGGTGGGACACAACTCACCCTAGCTTTCACGCGACAGAAGTACTGGATCATCGGTGGCAGAGGCACTGTCAGAGCCCATATCCAGAAATGTGCCATCTGCATCAGACACCGAGGACGCCAGGCTCAACAGCGAATGGCACCACTGCCGGCTGTTAGAACTTCACCAACACGAGCATTCCTCCACACGGGAGTGGACTATGCAGGTCCACTTCCCATTCTCAAATGGCGGCCTACAAACGCCCAACCATCTATGGTGCATATTGCAGTTTTTGTCTGTTTCAGCACATCAGCTGTTCATCTCGAGCTCGTGTCCAGGCAGACGACAGATGCCTTCATAGGGGCATATAAGAGATTCACCGGAAGAAGAGGAATCCCCGAAGTGATGTACAGCGACAACGCCACTACATTTGTTGGCGCAGCCTCAGTACTCAAGACGCTGTACAATCAACCCTCGAGAGAGAACCTCGAGATTCAAGCTGCCCTCGCCACACAGGGGACTCAATGGAGCTTCTCACCACCGAGAGCACCCCACTTTGGTGGCAAATGGGAGGCAGCTGTGAAATCCACCAAGTTCCACCTCAAGAGAGTCCTCGGATCATCAACATTCACCTATGAGGAACTCAACAGCATCCTCATCCAAATCGAGGCCTGCCTGAATTCGAGGCCAATCACTCCAATGACGGATGACGCAGAAGACCTCCAAGCACTCACCCCAGGACATTTCCTGATCGGTGAGCCACTCCAGATCATACCAGAACCAACCCTCCTCAACAGAGAGCCCAGAAAACTACAAAGATGGAATCTGGTTACTCAAAAAATCCAGCAGTTCTGGTCCAGATGGGCTAGAGAGTGTCTCCAACGATATCAAGCCATCTATAAGTGGAACCAGAGAGAGAGGAACATCGAGGTTGGAGACATGGTCCTGATGATCGACGAAGATTATCCTCCAGCAAAATGGCCCCTCGCAAGAGTAATAGAAATTCACCCAGGAGCAGATGGCCTAACCAGAGTTGCAACCATCAGGACCTCAAAAGCATCAGTTCCAACACAACAAAATGGAACTCCCATCTTAGAGAGGATCACCAGCACCAGCTCAATCTTCAAAAGACCCATCGCCAAGCTCTGCCTCCTACCGACAGATCCACCTCCAGCAGAACAACCTCCAGAAGAGGAGCCAGAGCAGGAAGAGGAGTAGACACCTACCAAAGCCATCCACCGTAGAAGAGAAACTCAAGAGAGATAATTCATCATCCCTGATGATGAATGGGCCCCGGGATGTTTAAAAGAGAGAGAGAGATCACCCAATCCTCCAGTAAATATTCTCGAACATTCCAGAAAACTTAATTTTAAATAGTTTTTCTAATCACCCTATAGAGGGATGAGAAAATCACCACGCGCTACGACTCGTACGCCCAACGGACGTTTCTGAGCCTCAGTCCATCTACATCCTTGACGAACCACAGACGTTCAAGTTTTTGTAGCTATCTCTAAATCAAATATCTCCAAGAAAACCTCAATTTTTCAATCGCGTGCTCTATAACTGTTCTAGTACATCACCAGCAGTGCGTGAATTGAAATTAACAAGCTTTAACTGTAAAATTCTCTCAAGGACGCGAGGTTACGCCTCAAATTATTTATAATAAATTAAACAGTGCATCCCCCAACAGTCTAACGTGTCTTGTGTCTTTTAATTTTTCCCACTGATCCCAAATCGGCACCGCATACTCGTCTCTATCTCAAACAAGATCTCTTAACAAAATACTGTAGGCCCCCTGCATAATGAGATAATTAATATTTAAACAATTTGCTGCGGAATGCCAAGGGGGATGCCCGTGGTTTTCAGAATCTTGTATTTTAATAAATAATACTAATATAAATAATAATTGGTTTTTAATCACCCCAGCCCCCCCCCCTCCCGCGAAAGGATTGTCTTGAAATATTTTTCCCCCCCTCTCTCACTCTCTCTCTCTCACTCACTAGCGGAATGGAACGTCCGGCCGAGGAGAAGGGGAAGCACACACACTGCTTACCGGCGGCACACGGACGGAGTGCCCCACAATGCTCGCGCCCCATTGGCCGTTCTTTTCACCCCCATATCTCTGCAGGGGTGCGTCCGAGCGAAAAGTGGAAAAGGACTTTTCTGCTCAGAATCACCCCCAAAACATGCCTGGTCAGAATCGACACCCTTAATCGGACCACCCTGTATACATTTAGTTTTCCATGATTTCGCGCATTTTTTTTTATTTCTGTTATTTTTCCGGGAAAAAACATGGCATATAGATTTTAGGATTCTCTCGCCTTTTTTATAATGTAAAAATGCCCAAATCTTCATTTCTCTTTGCATAAAAAACGATATTATGCAAGACCACGCCCCTTTTCCTCAATTGTTCTAAAAAAAAATCAACCCGGACATTTCGTTATTGTGTTGCCCCCCCTTACATTCCGTCGTCCGGGAATTTAGGTTGGCATTAGTTGGATGGGTCTAAAATAGGTACATCGGCAAATAATGGTACACAAAGTGGCGGCCATTTTCCCCAGCAGTTTTGAAACTACAGGAAGTGGCGGCCATTTTCCCCAGCAGTCTAACCTAAACCTGGCAAACTAAACCTGAAAAAGAATTTAAAAAATTGACCTGGAAGTAAAAATAGTCATGAAGAAAATAACCTAGAACTTGAATATCAAACAAAAAACGTGGAGAAAAACCTGAAAATAAAAATCAATAATAGAAAAATAATAGACTCAGTCTAAAGAGTCAAATAAACCTGAAAAATAATGAAAAAAATTAATCTAAAAGTTAGGAAATTCTAGAAAAAAAGAATTGTCAAAAAATGAAGGAAAAGACGAATTCAGCTTTTTTTTTCAAATCCAACTAGGCTGAACCATGTCAACGAGGTCGAAACTGTTGTGGGAGTTAGAAAGACGGAAGAGGCAAAACAAGGAAGGAAGACAGTTGTTAGAGGAAGCAATAAGCGGGGGCAGTCGAGGAAGGCAGAATGCTGAGAAGATGGAAGCAAACAGGGTTGCTGCAATGAGGGCTGAGCTGCAATTGTTGAGGGAGCAATTGAAAGGACAACAGTCAGGACAGCAAGATGATAAAAAGGAGCCGGATGGCGAAAGCGACGAAGAGGCGAGGAATAGCAGCAAGGAGAGCGAGGAGGGTCAAAAAAAAAGGGGAGGAGAGCGTCAAGCCGAACGGGACGCAATGTTAGTATTTTTCCCCATATTTTTAAAAATTTTCCATATTTTAGATATGTAGTGGAGCGTGGGGCAGAATTTCGCAGTAAGCAAATGTGGTAATCTAAGGGAGATAGGACATTTTTCATGAGGTCCTTTTTTGTAGAGAATTTTACAAGCTACAAAAAGGGTTTTCATCAAAAATGTCCTATTTCCCTTAAATTACAAGATTTGCCTACTGTGAAATTCTGCCTTGTGTTCCATTTTGCCCCACGCTTTCCTAACAAATAATGGTAATGATTTCGATGTTTCAGCTACTGGAAGACGGAATTCAAAAAACTCCAACGGACGATGCAGGAATCCGTCACTGCAGGAAACACAAGAGGGGAAGCAGCAATTCATCCAGGAGGGAGAGATGTCTCAATGAGGCACCTCAGAGGCAGAGGACAAATGCCAAGTGGCAGGGGAGGAAGAGGGCAATTCCACTCACAAGGATTGCAAAGGAGAGGCCAATTTTACGAAGGTGGCAGGGGCGGGGAGCGAGAGGACGCGGCCCGAGAGGTCCTCAAAGAGGGAGGGGATATGGCCAGAGAGGGGGGAGAAAATTGACCTTCATCAATTACATTAGTTATTAATAAAAAAAAGATGGAGCCAAAGAACAAAAAAAAAAGACTGGTAGTAATAGATAGATTTCTTAACAAAAATGGTTGTTATATGATATTTTATTTATAATTATAATACTGTAATGAAGAATTACGATAATAAAATAAATATAATATAACTACTAAGGAATATATTAAATAAGGATTAAGAAACATCTAATGTAACAAAAAAAAATACTGGTCATTTAATAAAAAACAAACATGATTAAAACTAGAGGACTATCAATTTGTTTAACCTAACGATGGAAAAAGACTACATAAAACCTGAAAAAAATTATGCACCTGAAAAGAATAAAAATAATAACCCTGAAAAAAAGAAGAAATTACATAAACCTGAGAAAATATCATAAACCTGAAAAGAATAAAAATAATAAACCTGAAAAAAATAATATGAACCTAAAAAAACTAAAAATAATAAACCTAAAAAAAATATGAGGAACCTAAGAAGAATAAACATGATAAATCTGAAAAAAAAATCTACAAAAAAAAATTATCTGCTCTTAAGGAGTGACTGCCAAAATTTTCCTATTCTTCATGTTTTCTGTATATTTCTCGGGAATTATCGCATATAATACCACAAGAGCTCCGAAATTATCGGATATTTCCCGATAGGTTCGTTGCAAACAAATGAACGTGTCAAGTTTTCCAGAAAAATCACTCGCGCTTCGCGCTCGTGATTTTTAAACTGGAAAACTTGACAAGCTTATTTGTTTGTAGGAAATCTTGGGGGAAATATCAGATAATTTCGAAGTTCAAGTGGTATTCGGGGGATTATTTTTTGCAGGTCTATGATAGATAAGAATTATTGTTTGATCAATCATCGTTTTTTTAAAATAAAATTGAAAAAAAAAATGAAATATTTCTACGGAAGTTATCATCTTTTTTTTTTAATTTAACCCTAGAATGTTTAATGACCGATCCAACAATCGAGAATCGTTTGCAGGTGATTGATAGATGATCATCAATCTTCTACAGAACACCAATTATGAAGTATTAATTAAAAATCACTTTGGAGTAAGTCGTTGCAGAGACTGCCACGATGGGGGGCCCCACATTCTATTCAACAGCTGATTGCTGCTGTCCCTTTTATGCATAGCAGAATGTTATTCACATCTCTCTTCTCTATGCTTCTAATTTTCTATTATCCAAAATCAGCCCCCTGACACTCAGCCAAACTACTGTCCGCGCTAATGAAGCCATCCAGGTGGCGCTACACAACTTAACGGTAGACCGCGCCATTACAGAATCGTTCAAACAGCGATGTTGTTTCTCGGAGTCATTCACGATAATTATGGCCAAGGCAATAATGGCAAGATATTATTTTGTGTACGATAATTTATTGATAAATACATAAATATGGTCGATCGATGGAGAATGGAATCCTCCGTCGATCAGTGCCCCTTTTATCCCTTAATCTTAATTACAGTAAGTACGGCGATTGTTTTTAACCTGCGCGAACCGCCGAAAGTCACAGCGCCGTGACTTCCGAGGCGGTCTTAATTTTTTTCTCTCAAAGATTAAGGGATGAAATGGAGATCCATCGATGGAGAATTTAATTCCCTGTCGATCAGTCTCCCTTTCATCCCTTAATCTTAATTACAATAAGTACGGCGATTTTATTTTAGTGGCAGCCAGTGGCAGAGGGACGACTACTGCCGGATTACCGACACAGGCCGCCCGCTGAAACGTCAAATCTCACGGTGGCGCCATCACTCTGCTGGGCTCATACTATTCGAGGCGTGGGGTCACCGAAACCCGCGATCTGAGCCTCTACTTTGGTCGATCCTCTTTGGCCGTATACTTGGCAAATGGAAAATTAATTATTAATGTTGATTGATTGCAATCGTTAGGAAATCGTTCGGGGATGTTAGGAAAAACATTTTCTTTATTTAGAATTTTTTTTTCATTTTTAATTAATTACATTTGGAAAATATGTTTAGTTGGCAGATAAAAAATAATTATTAATGTTGAATAATATCAGTCGTTAGGAAATCGTTCAGGGATATTAGGGAAAACATTTTTACTATTCGGGAAAATTCCTCTGATTTTTAATGAATTAATTTCGGAAAGTCCGTATAGTTGGCAGATGAAAAAAAAATCAGTTGTATGTGATTGCAATCAATGGTTATCGTTAGGAAATCGTTCCGGAGTATTTGGGAAAGGATTTTTACTGTTTAGAAAAATTGTGTTCACTTTTAATTTATAAAATTAAACGAACATTACAAAAAATATCGAAATGTACTTAAAAACGTTTGGGAAACTTATTGGAAATTCATTTCTTATGTGAAAAAAAAATAAAAAAAGATAAACAAAGGTTAGTGTATTGCTAAATGGATTGGAGTCATCATTGAATATAAAAACATCCGCCACACCTTTGAATTTTCCCGCTGCCCTTAACCCTTTCATCTACGGTGAAATGGAAATCGATCGATGGGGAATTCAATTTTTCGACCGTAGCGCCATCCCTCTACTGGGGTCACACTATTCGAGACGTGGGGTCACCGGAACCCGAGATCTGAGCCGCTACTTTGGTCGATCCTCTTTGCGCAGCGTGTTGTTTCTCCAGTGTTGTTATTGTGTTCCGCTGTTTTTAGTGTTACCGTGGTGTTTTCTTTTTATTTCCTCCAATTCTTTCATTTCTCGTTTCATTTGCTATCTATTTACTATCTACTTTCATTCTTTTGTTTCATCTTTAATCATTCTCCTCTCATTTTTCTCTTTCATAACCTCTTTTGTTCACTTCTTTTCTTCTCTTGATTCGTTCAAACGGATCGTTTATTTAAAACAAATCTTCTTTCTCTTTCGTCACTGCTTCAGTGACGATCCAGCAGTGTTTTCATTCCTGCAAATTCTTGCCATCATCTCATTTAGATTGTGAATAGTGGAAGTTTTCTTCTGCAAATTTCTGCAGTTATTTTTTTGTAGATTTCAATAGTGAAAGTTTTCTTCTCAATAAATATCCAGCAGTTTTTTCATTCCTGCAAATTTCTGCAGTCATTTTTTTCAGATTGTGAATAGTGGAAGTTATTTTCTCCTGCAAATTCCTGCAGTTATTTTTTGGTGGATTTAAATAGTGAAAGTTTTTTGCCCACTAAATAGGGGAAATTTTTCTCAGTGGTTGATAAACTTTCTCTGCTAGCCTCAGCAGTTTTGAAAATCGATCGAACTGTCATCCAGTTTCTTTAAACAGTGGTTTGAATCATCGATTTCATAATGTCACAAGTGCAAATAATCACTGCATTTTTTGCTTGAACAAAAGTTCTTCTTCCACTAGTAGTCATCCTGCTTCTTCCAGCAGTTTCCTCTCTAGAAAACCGATAAAAAATCATTGGTGTCATTGTGCTTCTTTCAATTAATATTCTAGTTTTAAAAACAGTTATTCTACAAACCTCAGTTTTGAAATTCAACTGTCATCCTGCTCGTTTGGGCAGTGTTTCTTTTCACGAATTTCAGTATTTCACTTCCAACACTTTCACGATTCCAACAAACATTGTTATTGCATTAACATCAACAGTTATTCGATTTCTTTTAGCAGTGTTTTCCGTCACGAATTTTTAAAAAATTGAATTTCCGTGTATAAAAGAAATCGCTCTGCTTATCATAGCAGTTCCTCACTCGTCTCGAGAGCTTAATATTCCGCTACTTCATTTATTCTAAGACAAAACATGAATCCATTGGAACAAACTGATTACCAGTGGATTTTGGGAGAAACTAATAGATTGAAAGATGATCACATGGATTATTTTGGATATTTGATGAATTTGCAATATGGTTTTCCTTTTCAGGAAAGTTGGAAGATACAAATTCCAGATTTAATTCAATCACTTCCAGCTGACAAAAGTCACATTCAATTACTGCATTATCGAGATGGTGATTATGGTATGGATAATATGAACGATCCTTCAGATCATTGGGTTTGTAGTTATTACGATACGAATAATATTTATATTTTGGATTCTACCTGGACTGAACATAAACAAGTTCCTCCCAAATGGTTGATTTTTTTGAAGAAACTTTATCCCTTCTATCCTTTTGAAACCAAAGGAATTTCCTTTGTACCCGTTCCCAAACAAACAAATGCCTATGATTGTGGTGTATTTGCAATAGCTTTCGCCACTTGCATTCTGAACGGTCAATGGCCAGATCTAGCGGAAGTTTCATTTGATTCAAAACAAATGCGCCCACATGTTGTTAGAATCTTCAAAAATGGAGAAATTACTCCTTTTCTTAATTCATCGGGAAGATGTATTGGAGTTTTGAATACAACAAAAATTGTTGATGAAAACTGTAACCGCGTTAGCTACAGTGCGAAAAACTCCGAATCACAATCGAATGAAAAAATGCAGATGTCCACAACCGGAATGCCCACCCTAAACAATAATCATTCTCCTATTTTGACCGTGAGTTCTAAATACGACCAATCACAAGAACGGGACAGCGGGAATGACTCAAAGCTGTTGCTGAATCAAATTCAAGAAGGACTGAAACTAACTGATCAGCATATGTTACAGTTCAGCAGAATTGTTAAAAAATATACCGATTATGAACTGAGAGATACTCTTTTTATACAACGCCCTACGAGAATAGAGCCTGTGTCCTTGAATGAAAAACACATTCAGAGACTTTTTTCCTCCATTGAGCACTGGATTTGCTGTTATTATAATTGCAGAAAGATTTACATTTATGATTCATTAAATATGAGAACTTTGCATCGGGATCATCAAGTATTTTTGCAGAAATTGTTTCCATTTTATAATGTAGAAAATAGTACTGTTACTTTTTGCAAAGTTCAAAGTCAACCAAACTTGGTAGATTTTGGAGTCTACGCGATTGCGTTCGCAATTACTCTCATATTTCGTCAAAAACCCAACCTGGTTAAGTACAATCATTCAATGATGCGTGATCATTTGTGTACAATATATCAAACTGGTGACTTATTGTACTTTCCTACCATTGAAAATCGTAATGTTCCTTCTACTTTACTATCTCTGAATGTAATTCGCAGGAGAGAATCCGAAGCGAAACGGAAGCGTGAAAAGAGATATGCAAACGTCGATGATATTGGTGAAGGAATGAACGACTCGAAACGACGTAAGAAATCCAACCAAATTGGAGTTCAGGATATGGCATTAACACGAGAAGGTGGCAGTGCCCAAACTGTAATTAAGGGAGAATCAAATTTAAATGACCCAGAGAATGCAACGAAAGCCCATTTCATTTGTAAAAGGAAGCTTCCGACGAACACAATTTCCGACGAAATGAACCCTGCAAAGCGATATAAAAAGTCTGACTAAATTGAACGTCAGAATATCAGATCATCACAAGAAAAGGAGAATATCGCGATTGCAATTAAGAAAGAATCCGATTCAAACGAACCATTGAGAGCATATTTGGTTAATAAAAAGAAGCTTTTGACAACTAAAAAGAAAATTGGTATGACAATTGGCCAGAAAATCAAAAAAAAATATCGTAGCCTCCACATCAAAGAAAATTCATTAAAGCAACATTTCTCTACAGAAATCTATGTACAAAATTTGACAGAAAAATTGACGGGTAGGGAGATGAGTGAAAGAAGGTTGGAAGCTGAAAAAATAATCAAGTGGACATTGCTACAAAGAAAATTATACATTCAGAATTTGTATCGTACTTTGAAAATACTTACAAAAAAAGCAGAATTTTATTTATTACGAGAAAAAAAGCGATATAAAGACTCAAAAAGCAGATTACGAGACCTTTGTGGTGATGAAAAACATTCAGCCTCTAATGAAGCATACTTTTATGAAACGTCATATACTTTTGACAAATTCCAGAACAATCCGATTTTTGATAATGGAGAACATGAAAGTTTTGTAATTATTATGAATCAACAAGGTCAGGCAATGAATATTTTACCACTAATGACTGATACTAAGACGACAGGTAAAAAAAAGAAAAAAAAGAAAACTTGGATGTGCAGCGAATTCTGTCGTGTACGTCATGATGAAAACATTATTACTAGTTACCAAGATTTACTTGGAATTCTAAAATTTCAAAAATTAAGGAGATTTCAGCAATTTCTCGTGTTTTTACAACAGAGATTCCATCAAGCAAACAAGTTAGGTCATCTAAGTTATGTTGATAAATGTTGTGGCAATACGTATTTGAGTATACTCCAGTTATTATCACCTCACTTTCCTGCTGTGAAATATATTAAAGACCTGATCTACAAAATGATCGCCATATTTACTAAATTGAATGCTCTAGATAAAGCATTGGATGCGTCTGAGGTCTATTTGTTACAGGATATCACAAAAGAGATGAAATCGAAGGGTCATCAACTTTGTGCTAATAATAATCTCTGTTTGGATGAAGACTACTTGCAGGAAAAATTTCGGAGTGCCTTCATCGCTTTCAACCAGCGGTCCCTAGATACTCCATCACATATTTGTATTTCTTGTCAAAAGCTTTGTCACGACCGAGAAATAATCAATTTAGCAACTTTACAAACTCCGCTTGATATGATTAATCCAAATTGGGAAAAGTTGATCTTGTTTTATGTGGCTAATGCCGAGGATGGACTTATACAAGGAAAAAAAATATTTGAGGACAATTCTATTTGTAGATATTGTTTGACTAATTTCCGGCAAAAACGATTGCCACCAACGTGTGTACTCAATCAATTAGATGCTGGTGCAATTCCCAAAGAACTCCAAAATTTGAATGATTATGAAAAACTGTTGATTCAAAGAGCAAAATCATTTCAAGTCGTTCAACGTGCGGGAACAATTGCAAATAAACATCTTCCTCACGCATGTCGTGTACAGAAAATGAAAGGGCGAACGTTCTTCCTACCATTACCTCTTGAAGAAACTTTGAAGAAGATATGTCCTGATGAAGACCCGTTGAACAAGGATCATGAATTATATATCTTGGTTCGCGGGGTACCCACAAAAGCTAACATTGTATGGGAAAATTTAGTGAACATAAACAAAGTCTTCAGAGCTTTATTAAAATTGAAAGAGATTAATCCACTGTACAGTAAAATCAAAATACCGAGTTGCGCAAAAGATTTATTCACTTTTGTATCGAGTAATAATGAAGTCGAATACATGGTTGAACCCGAAACGATTGAAAAATCGGGACCGTTAGAACAGTGTAAATCTGACTCTCATGAGTCGAAAGACATGGAGGATGACGGTGCAGATATAAAACATGCTCTATTAACACTGGTGCAGGATGAAAGTATAGCATATGCTAAATATACAATCCAACCTTTACATGATCAGAGAATGTATGCATCGTCGACTAAACTTTATCAAATGCTGAAGGTTAGAGATAACCCTCTGGATTTTCACTTGAAAAATTTAGATTTATTGTGCTTTCCCGACCTGTATCCATATGGTAAAAATGGTGTCCACGAAGTCAGGTCACAGAGACTAACTGATGCAACGTATATCAAAACCCGTTTATGTTCTGTCGATCCACGCTTTCGACTTAATCAACAATATCTTTTTTTCCTTCAACATGATGCTTTCATACGACAAATAAATAGTGGGATTTATCATTTACTTAATGTGATGAATCCCAATGAACGTATTACTGCAAAACAATGCCTGAAAAAATTAGATAAAGGTGAATTGGAAGGTCGAATTGAAACAATATTCGAACGTGTACGGAATTCGGAACAATATTGGCGAATTCCACGGAACAATCTAAATTGTATGATTCAGCATTATGGGCCAGCAACATGGTTTCTGACAGTAAGTCCCGCTGAATGGTTGTGGGATGATATGATTCAGTATTTACGGTCTCTGCACCCAGATTCAGACAGATTATCTTCAGGGGAATTGATTGCATCCGATCCTGTTTCAGTAGCTAGATTCGTTGATAACAAATTCCACGCGATACTTGATTTCATGTTATCTGATAGTCATCCAATAGGTAAGATAGAGCATTACTTTTGGCGTCGTGAATGTCAAAGTCGTGGGATGCCGCATTTTCATATGATAATTTGGATCGAAAATGCTCCAATTTTAGGAGTTAATTCGAGTGAAGAAATAAAAGACTTCATTATGGAATACGTTACATGTAAAATTCCTTCTAAAATACGCTCACCTCATTTATACAGGCGAGTGACGACTCATCAAAATCATCGTCATACAAAATACTGTCAACGAAAAAAGAAAGGAACGTCAAAATCAATTAAAGTATGTCGCTTTGGATTTTCACGAAATGTTTCAGACGAATTTGTGTTGCGGAGCACTGCTGTATCAGTTGCCAATCGAAAAAAGTTGCGAACTAAATGCCGTTTGTATGATTTGCCTCGAACAAAAGAAGAAGAAAATGTTAATGATTATAATCCAGCTGTTTTGACAGCGTGGGAAGGTAATATGGATATCCAGTTCATTGGAGAACAATCAGGATTATTAACTACGTATTGCACAAAGTACGCATCAAAACCGGAAGTCGCAGGTTCGGATGCGGAAGTACTTAACGATATAAATCGAACTAAAACGGTTCGCCAGTTATTATGGAATATTGCATTTTGTAGTTTAAATCATCGAGAAGTCGGCGCGATTGAGACTGCTGATGCGTTAGTGGTCTTCTCATTGTATAGAACAGATCCGAAAACGGTCATTAGGTGGCTAGACGTTCGACAGATCAGATATAGGAAACTAAAGTCCCGTGAAGCAATTGAGACACTAGATTCCGAATCCACTTCAATTTTCTATAAATCCTTAATCGATTATTATTATTTGGAACGGCCAGTTGAACTGGAGTCGTTGTCCTTATATGATTTTGCCAAGTGGTTCGATGTAGTCAATACAAAACCCGTGAGTAAACATACGGAATATTATGAGATGCCGAACAAAAAATATTTATGGAAACGGCAAAATGGTTATCTTATCAATCATTATAAGAATAATTGTGAAATAGAACCGGAAAAGTATTATTTCAGTTTATTACTCCTGTTCAAGCCATGGAGAGATAAAGACGAATTGAAAGGAGATTTTCAGACATTTACTGAATCTTTTATGCATCATAAAGATGACTTATTGAACGCTCATCAATATCATGAACGGTTGGATGAAATCCAAAAAGCATTTGACAATATAAAATTGAAAATTGAAAGAGAAATGAATGGGATCGATGGTGCACAATCTGAAGATGATAATGACGAGATTTTACTGGGATGTGACCCGGTCGAAGCAGAAGCAGCCATGCAAAATTTCCATGATTTGAATAAGAAAACTAAAGAGATACCGGGGGACTTGAATGAAATGATAAGTAAGATGAATGCTGATCAAATTCGTATTTTCCACAGAGTACAAAATGCCATAATGTCTGGAGACAAAGAAATTTTACGACTCTACGTTAGTGGAGAAGGTGGAACCGGTAAAAGTTTTTTAATTGAAGTCATTCAGCGCTGGATGGAACAAGAAACGCCCTACCATGTAGCCACAGCTGCTCCGACGGGACTAGCTGCATTTAACATTAACGGCTTGACTTTACACAAGTTGTTACAATTACCGGTGGAACATGGTTCGGGAATTTTGAAATATCGACAGTTGTCGGATAAAGCGTTGAAGGTGCTACGAGAAAGTTTCAAGAATGTTCAATTGATAATAATTGATGAAATATCAATGGTATCCAATATTAACTTCTTGTTTACCAATTTCCGATTGAATGAAATCTTCAATTCCGGCATCCAAGGCGATGATGGGTGGTTTGGTGGAAAACATATACTCTTGTTTGGTGATCTACTCCAACTACCACCCGTACGCGCGAACCCTACATATATCCCATTATCCGAACATGAAATGGCGAAACATGTTGGTTCAATGGCTACATTTGACCTTTGGTCGAATTTATTCTCCTATGATGAACTAAGAATAAAAATGAGACAAAAAACCGATACAACTTATGGTGACATACTTTCTCGTTTAAGAATTGGACAGGTCACTTCACACGATATCGGACTTTTAGAAATACGAAAAATGCAGTGTGATGAGAAACTGGATTACGACAGGAAATTGAACGTCATATGTCAATACGTCAACAATTTACCACCATGCACAGTGTGTCTATTTGCAACGCGTCTGCAATGTGAAATTTTTAATGATCGTATGTTATGTCAAACACAATCCGATGAAATTACTCTTACCGTTATTGATGAGTACAGTGGATCGAAAATATTCAAGAATAAAGCTTTAAAATTACTCGAGAATTATGAGGATGATGCAAGCCAAACGGCTGGACTGGGTAAGACCATCAAAATCAAAATTGGTTCGAAAATTATGATTAGGAGGAACATTGATGTTACAAAAGGTTTGGTTAATGGAACGATTGCTACCGTTCAAGCGATTTCAAAATTTCTGAACTCTTCAGAAATAGAGTACGTCACTATCAAGTTAGATTCCGGAGAATGCTGCAATATTGAACGAGTGGCGGCCAAAATCCAAGTTATGGATGCGGCTTTTATCATTCGCAGTCAATTTCTGGTATGCCTTAGTTATGGGATAACAATCCACAAAAGTCAAGGATTGAGTTTGGATAGTGCAGTTATTGATGTAGGCAATACTATATTCACTTGTGGACAAACTTATGTGGCACTCTCACGGCTGAAGTCATTAAAAGGTCTGCATTTACTCAATTTCGATCCTCATGCAATAAAAGTTAATGCTTATGGACTTAATGAGTATAATCGATTGCGAGCTGCCCATACGCCAGATTTGCAACAGTATGAGACTTCAATAAAAAACTGGCAAAAAGTTTTTGATTTCCAGTGGGCAGTTCAAGAGTTCGAACTCAATAACAATTTGTGTTGTGAACCAACAGAAAACTCTCGTCATTGGTCGATACGTGGTATTGGAACTTCGAATACCCATGATAGTTATGCTAATACAACAATACAGGCTTTATTCAACTGCAGTACGATACGTAAGAAATTACAAGACAATAATAATTTAATCCATACCGAACTATCGATTCTATTGAGTGAATATATTAGAAGTTCAGGCTGTCTACGATGTGATGGCGTCAGAAAATTTGCCGGTAATCCTTTCGATTCAGATGATGCTCAAGATCCTGTTTCTTTTCTCGAAACTGTATGCTCGAAAGATCCGAATTTGAAAGAACTTGTACAATATGAACTCAGAATTTCAGAGACATGTACGACATGTATGTACACTTCTTCATATGAAACAAGTCAATATGTTTTCCCTTGTGGTCTCCAAACATTTGAGACCCACATGACATTCGAAGGATTGTTTTCTAAGCTGTTGACAAGAAAAAAAGATGCAAGTTTTTGCAATCAGCGTAAAAAATGGGCAGGACTGTCAAGTAAAGTAGAAATACTATGTGCATCGGATGTATTTTTCCTTCAATTATTGCATAACCGAAACAACATTCGAATTTCTTTAGTCCCACCAAGTAAAATTATTATCAATAATAACACTTATCAAGTTATGAGTGCAATTTTACATCATTCTTGCGACAGCAACACTCATAAATATGTAAATATGTTAAGAATCAATAAATTAGACTGGTTGATGGTCCACCAGAATGAAATTAAAAAATCTCGTTGGCCAACTGGTTCAAAAGATGTGTATATCTTGTGTTTGGAAAAATGTGACGATGAGAAGACTAAGAAAAAGGTTGGACGCAAAAGAAAATGAAATAACCCTAAAAATTATCAAAAATAAAAAAGAATGCGCCATGTGTATGCGCAAAGCGTTACATGGGCAATTCCCAAAATATAACCCAAAAAAATTATCAAAACCACCGTAACATCCAAATAACTACGCAAAAACGACTGAAATATATTGGTTATGTGAAAAATCCCCGAAATATAACCGCAGATACTTTTGAAACCATCTTTACGTCCAGATAATTACGCTAAAGTTATTGACATGTGTTCTTAGTGTGAAATATGTGTTGAGTTAGTGATTTGTAATATTAGTTACTGGTTTCACTTGTAGTGGTTTAATTGTTGATCGTATTTTACACATGGCGCGCCCGCTTTTTTAGCGATGGGACGAGTGACAACAACTGAAATGTTTATCTGGAAAAGCATAAACAATTTGTTGTTCTTATGACCGTTTCCTTGAGAACCAATTAAACACATTGATTGAAAAATTTGAGGATCCAATAAGGATAACAGTAAAAAGAAACATGCGTTACACATACGTGTTCTCAGTGTTTACACATCGAAGTTGCGTCTATTCAGCGTTGTAAAAAAAAAGCACCGACAACATTCTTCATATAGATTGGAAAATCGATTTCTGAAGAGAAAAAAATACGCTTTTTTACCTTTGAAAAAAGAAGAAATAAAAAAATATCACTTCTGCCGCTTTAGTTGTAGACCGACGATATGAATTAAATTTTGAGAGTATCCGCTACAAAATTACATGACAGTTTGATGCAAGGCCAGCCATCTCGACTCGAAATAAAATCATTTGACCAATATGATGTTCCGGCTATAATGAAATACACGTTGAAATATAATTTAAGCATGCACGTGTTGGCGTGAATAGAGCTGCATTGTCCATGCAAAGACAAGTTTAATCCAAAAATTTAGTGATTCAACGCTAGTCCCAAAAAGATATAACACATCGATGTTTCTAAGGGTTCTCTATATAGAGCCGTTAAGTGGGTACGTATATTTTTCTATATCATAGAAATCTAACAGGCTCTGAATTTCATTTAATTCTAAAGAGATCAATGAGTTCCCAATAAAAATAGTGGTGGGACCTTTAGAGCAGTCGAGCCTCCTGTTCGCTACTTACATCTTTCACCGCAAGAGGGCAACGAATAATCAGGGGGGGCCCCGTTCGTACTTGTTCAACTGTACAGAGAATTTTCAAATGGTGAGAGCACCACTGTGCAGGGATTCAACTGTCGAGAGAAAAAACTATCAATCTCTACCTTCTCGACGCTGTTTAACCGACCCTGCGCCGCCTGTACAGATGTGGCTATGCCTAGTTTTTTCTCTCGACAGTTGAATCCCTGCACAGTGGTGCTCTCACCGTTTGAAAATTCTCTGTACAGTTGATCATTTGTACAGTTGAACAAGTACAAACGGAGCCCCCCCAATAATCAAAATTAGTTCGGAGTATTCCCCTCCAGGTTTGACAGTTCTTATCAAGTACTCTACGAAACGAACAGAAGTGGTTTGACAGAGCGCGGAGTTTGAATGCACTTGAAGTAATGTTGTCATTTTATTCATTTTTCCGTCAATTAAAGTGATTCACTAAGAAGTTTTTCATTCCATTGACAAAAAAAAAACAAGTAATGAGTTTTATAGCAGTAGAGGACAATACTCGAATGGAAATATTTCTTTTAAGTCCACATTGACAATGTATATAATGCATATATTGATTTATTTTAAAATGTCGCTGGGAAAATATCGCCGTTGAAAAATGAGATACAATGCAAACAACGATAGGTCGTGTTTTGTTGCACGTAGCTCTCTTCAGACGAGTTTTTAAAGTACACGAAAGTGCCCTGAAGATCCCACCCCTGGATTTTTTGTTAAATCGTACTTCGCCAATCAAATGCTAGTACGACGTTACTCAAATTTCAGGTACACTAATAATAACATTAACCCTAGAACGTTGCACTTACTTTTCGTACCCTAGAACGTTGCACTGGGGTACAAACGTACCCCGCGCATTAGACCGCAATTTTCGCAGGTAAAAATTGAAATTGGAAAATGTTGTTGAACATCATTTTCTTAGTTTTTTAATAACGAATACGGCTGTGTAAGTGAAATTGCGTAATTTATTTAAAAAATCCTAGAAAATTTAACTTGAACGAAAAAAAAGTGAAAAAAATTCGATTTTGATTTTTTTCACTAAAGTTACTGTAACTTTGCGAATTTTCAACCGATTTTGAAAAAATTTAATGTTCCTTACAGTTAATTAAATTAACTAGAAACGGTATGAAATGGAATTATGATTTGTTGAAAAAAATGCAGTTATTTGCAAGAATGAAATTTCAAAAAATCGGGTTTGGAGAAAATCAGAAAAAGAGGCGGGAATTGAAATTCAAAATTTATTTATTGTCGATTATACATCAGAATCGAGTAATTATTGGTATATGATGTCAATCTATGCAAAAGTTCGAAAAAAAGTGAATCAATCGTGCATCATACATTCATTACACTTAATTTGTCGGTGCTCCTCACAAACTGGAACCTTGCACGAGACGCAACGAATTGGCGTTTTCCTGTCGATCGATCTTGGACAGACATTACAGCGAATAAGTTTCCCGGGGTTGTTTTCCGTCTTGACATTTCACTTTGTTCTGTTGTGATGTCACTTACGACAATAGATAAGTTCTCCGTTTCCGACGTGTAATCTTCAGGGTCGGGGTCATTGGTGACACGCAATGCTGCTCTTACAGCATTTGCAGCATTTTTTTTGAAAACTAAAAAATAGGAAATACACTAATAATCACCAAAAATGAAAAAAAAATGGAAATACAAACATAAAAATCACCGTACATGAAAAAACAATGTTTTTACTCGAAAATTACATTACATTTATTGCATAAAGAGTTAAAAGCTATTTCATAATACTCATTGTTACTTACCTAGTAAAATAGCTGCTAATTAGAAACGTATTTCGAACAATCACAATTTCACTGTGAACACAAAACATAAAGGGGAACGTTGCACTGGGGTACAAATTAACTCCACACGCTTTTTAAAACTGGCCCACACGAAAGCCAAACGCAAATTACTCGTGTTGTCATTTCCTACTCCCTTTATGATCTTCAAATTGAATTATGGGGAGGGTCTCCGGTCGATAAATGCAGGATTCTCGTTTTTACGCAGCCCTAAAGATGCCGTGGGGTATATTTGTACCCCAGTGGGGGGGGGGGCTCCGTTTGTACTTTCTCAACTGTACAAATGATCAACTGTAGAGAGAATTTTCAAACGTTGAGAGCACCGGTGTGCAGGGATCCAACTGTTGAGACAAAAAGCTAAGCTCTACATATGGCGCTGGGTCCACATGTACAGCCACATTTTTGTCTCGACAGTTGGATCCCTGCACACCGGTGCTCTCAACGTTTGAAAATTCTCTCTACAGGTCATCCATTTGTACAGTTGTGAAAGTACAAACGGAGCCCCCCCCCCAGTGCAACGTTCTAGGGTTAAGAACGTCACGATGTTCCATCGCTAACAAAGCGGGCGCGCCATGTGTAAAATACGATCAACAATTAAACCACTACAAGTGAAACCAGTAACTAATATTACAAATCACTAACTCAACACATATTTCACACTAAGAACACATGTCAATAACTTTAGCGTAATTATCTGGACGTAAAGATGGTTTCAAAAGTATCTGCGGTTATATTTCGGGGATTTCTCACATAACCAATATATTTCAGTCGTTTTTGCGTAGTTATTTGGATGTTAGGGTGGATTTGATGATTTTTCGCAGTTATATTTTGGGAATTGCCCATGTATTTCAGTCGTTTTTGCGTAATTATTTGGATGTTACGGTGGTTTTGATAATTTTTGTGGGTTATATTTTGGGAATTGCCCATGTAACGCTTTGCGCATACACATGGCGCATTCTTTTTTATTTTTGATAATTTTTAGGGTTATATACAATACAACTCCTCCTGTTGTTCTCTTTTCTGAGTTACATCTGATAATAGTATATCCTGGTATGGAAATTTCATCGTCCTCAATGTCATCAGTAACTCTAACCTCACTAAAAGCTGAAATTGTTGGTTTCCTCTCTTTTATTATTAATTGCTGAATCTCATCTTTGTTTTTGATTAAACTACGGACATTCATATAATATACCAACATTTGTCTATTTCTGTGAGAATAACTTTTTTTTACTTTATGATTGAGTTCATTTTTTTGTGTTTCTCTAAAAAACATTTGTAAGATGGACAGTTTTTATCTTTAACGGAGTGCTGCATGTCCAATTCAGTAAGACTTAAACCATTTTTATCGTCCTTACATGTAGCACATTTTAAGATATTATTAGTGCAGCCTTGAGTTGAGTGAGGCTCAGCGCATTTTCCACAAATTTCATTTTTTTTACAATATTTAGCAATATGGAAAACACGCCAGCATCTAAAACAGCGCGTAATTTTTATATAGTCAAAAGCTTTGCACTTATTCCATCCTATATATAAGAGACCTGTACTGAGTATTTTCCGGTGTAATGATTCACTGACTTCTATAACGATTGACATATTATTGTATTTTTCTACAGTCCATTTACTCAATAACTTGATTTCCTTCGAAATATCAACGCCGTCCAGCTTATTTTGTTTTAGAATAAGCTGGACCAACTCTTCATTCCATTTTTCTTGATAACATGAATCAATATTTAGAATTTTTAATTTCAAATTTGAACTTTTGGGAACAACAAGAGAATAGTCAGTACCCAAGCCCGATTTTAACGATTCTGCTATCTTTTTTATATCTTCTTCGTTATTACATCCAATGACAACTTTCCCATTGACAGATTTCTTCATCGAGCATTCCCGAATATTTAATTTAGTTACATCGATTTTCGCTTTTATAACCTTCTCGACTTCATTCTCATTAGATGAGTTTTTCGATTTGACTACAACAACGGATTCACAGGCTTGTCTAGTTGCTGATCTTACATCCTTCGATAAAGTTGACGCATAGGTATCAGGCGTGAACTCACTTGATGATTCAACATATGGATGATTGATACCATTCTGCACTGTGGTTGTTCCCTCTTTTTGTTGGATTACAAGGTGTGTCATAATGATGGTTTTCAAGACATTAACCTCACTTTTAATGAAGTTCATGTCACGTGTCAATTCGTTTTCAAATACTCGTAATTCACTTTTAAAATATTCTTCACTGCAGATTTAAATGCCTCACAATCTTTCTTCGAGTTTTTAATCTCCTCAATTGTATCGGGCACCACGTCAATTTTACGGGTCAATGAACACTCACTCTCTTCTTGCAATCTTTGACAGCACACGAGGAACACGTGTAGACCGAGAGAGAGAGAGAGAGAGAGAGAGAGAGAGAGAGAGAGAGAGAGAGAGAGAGAGAGAGAGAGAGAGAGAGAGAGAGAGAGAGAGAGAGAGAGAGAGAGAGAGAGAGAGAGAGAGAGAGAGAGGAGAGAGAGAGAGAGAGAGAGAGAGAGAGAGAGAGAGAGAGAGAGAGAGAGAGAGAGAGAGAGAGAGAGAGAGAGAGAGAGAGAGAGAGAGAGAGAGAGAGAGAGAGAGAGAGAATATCACACGTGAGTG